>NC_069505.1:258184385-258201426 GCF_027579735.1 Bombina bombina
TGGTGCAGGTGCAGTGATTGGAGCATATGCAGCTGAAACAGTGACAGTCTTTACTACAATCATGTGTGCTAATACAAATATACTGTAATATGCTTCTAGGTAAAACTAATATGTGGGCATGGACGTTTCATATTTGACTATTAAGTTCCATTTAAACTTTACAAGATATATTTACCCATTAAAGGAAAATGAAAAATATTCTTTTGTGATTCAGACAAAACAAAGCATTTTATAAAAGTTTTCATTTTACTGTCTATCATCAAATTTGCTTTGTGATATTCTGTGTTGAAGAGATAACTTCATAGGGGACTGGAGTACTGCATGACAGGAGGTAGTGCTGCCATCTAGTTCTCTTGCAAAACTGCTGCCATATAGTGGTCCAGACACTTGCACACTCCGGAGTTTACGCCCCCACTGTTTAACAAAAGATACTAAGAGAACAAAGAAAATATGATATAAGTACATTAGAAAGTTGTTTCAAATTGCATGTTCTGTCTGAATCATGAAATACATTTTGAGATTGTATCTCTCTAAGTTTTCTTTTATTTAAATAATTATATCTTCTACTTGTGCACAGATAAACCTTTCTTAAAGGGACACTAAACCCAAATTATTTTCTTTTATGATTCAGATAGAGCAGCAATTTTAAGCAACTTTCTAATTTACTCCTATTATCGATTTTTCTTCATTATCTTGGTGTCTTTAATTAAAAAAGCAGGAATGTAAAGCTTAGGAGCCGGTGTTCTGTAATATTCTCCTGCTGGGTTTCCCTACCTACGGCCACGCCTACAAAAAAACTTGCAAAGGCAGTTGTGCACGCATGCTCTCACTGTCTACAATAGACTTGTAAATATACTACAGAGCACGCATGCGCGCATTGCCGGAGTCGGCAAATATTACAGAACTGATACGTCCATAATTTTGGCACTAGCTGGGGCAATTTAAATAACAGTGGCAAAAAAAGGCTTCATATTAATGAAAAACGTTCAATCATTTAATCAAACAAATCCGTATTTTGCCACTGTTATTTAGATGTCACATCTAGTGCCAAAATTAATCAAACAAATCACCGGGACAGAGCTGTCAGTCCCGCAGTGGGCAGGAAACTGCGTCCCGCAAACACTGATAGTTCATAGTGTCACGGGGCAATTTTAAATAACAGTGGCAAAAAAATGGCTTCATATTCAAATTTATTGTACGGTTAGTTTGATTAATTTTGGCACTAGCTGGTGACATCTAAATAACAGTGACAACATACGGATTTGTTTGATTAAATGATTGGACGTTTTTCATTGATATGAATATGAAGCCTTTTTTTGCCACTGTTATTAAATTGCCCCAGCTAGTGCCAAAATTATGGACATACCAGTTCTGTAATATTTGCTGACTGCGGCAATAAGCGCATGTGTGCTCTGTAGTATATTTACAAGTTTATTGTAGGCGGATTCTGTAATATTTTCCTACTGTGGCAGTGAGCGCATGCGTGCACAACTGTGTTTGCAAGTTTTTTGTAGGCTTGGCCGTAGGTAGGGAAACGTAACGCAGTAGGAGAATATTACAGAACACCGGCCCATTTTTTGGTTCAGCACCTTCGAAGCGCTTGCTGATTGGTGGCTACATTTAGCAAACGCTACCCATCTTAAATTGATTATAGAAGCAAATTAGAAAGCTGCTTAAAATTGAATGCTCTATCTGAATTATGAAAGAAAAATTGGGTTTAGTGTCCCTTTAAATTAAAAAAAATGGGTTTCCTTGTGTATGACCAACAAGTTCAAAAACATATTTAGTGCATTGCAGAAATAAAACTTAAATTCCCTTTAAAATACTAATTTAATAAATGTTAGATAATAATTGCTCAGATACTGCAAAGACATGTCTGAACTACAGGATTACATGTATGATTACTTAAAGGGACACTGAACCCAATTTTTTTATTTCGTGATTCAAATAGAACATCCAATTTTAAGCAACTTTCTAATTTACTCCTATTATTCATTTTTCTTCGTTCTCTTGCTATGTTTATTTGAAAAAGAAGGCATCTAAGCTTTTTTTTTATTGGTTTAGAACTCTGGACAGCATTTTTTTTTATTGGTGGATGAATTTATCTACCAATCAGCAATCAGCAAGAACAACCCAGGTTGTTCACCAAAAACTTACATTCTTGCATTTCAAATAAAGATACCAAGAGAATGAAGAAAATTTGATAATATGAGAAAATTAGAAGTTAATTAAAACTGCATGCTCTATCTGAATCACGAAAGAAAAAATGTGGGTTCAATTTCCCTTTAACATCTGACCACTCAGTTTTTTATGCTAAAATCCTATTTTAACTCTTTCCAACTAGTATATATTTTATTAGTAAAGGATGTGAATTGACTGCACTGTGATGCACATGAGCACTACAAACTGCAGTTCCTTATTGATCTGTGCACATGATCTGGGGTAACAGGTCACACATCAGACAGACTTAGGTTCTGTCCACTTGCTTGTTGCAGGGACAAAGCAGTAAATACTGTTTTTTTGTCAGAGATTTTGAGGGCTGAGATAGCAAAGATGGTGGAGATGAGATGCCGAGAGGGCAAAAACCCCACACAATAAAGAAAAAACTGTCACTGCTCTTATCACTTGCTAACTGCTGCCGGCACAGATAAAGCCAGCACTGGGATTCCTATCACAAGACAGATTTGCCAGCCGATTGGAAGCAGTAGAGATTTTAAGCCTAAGTTATGGTTCTGAAACAAAATCGATGAACAACTGATGCATGACAATGAGTTTAAAAGACTGGAACTCCAGGAGGGTATTACAAAGCAGCTGTACTGTTACTGACAAAAGCATTTTAACCTTTATAGTGCCAGAGGGGCGAGCCGGCCTTTGGGAAAAGAGGAGGATTTTTTTTCTTCAAGTTTATGCTTATTCTGTCTTTTAATTGTATAGATGATTTAAATGGAGATAATATCACCTCACTTGTAAGAATATATAAAGTATAGTGTGCACCGCTGCATTAATAACATTACCTGAGATCATGTGACGTATAATAAGTACATGACAGGGTATGTTGGTTCTTAATGAGCAGGGATAGGAAAGTCAAAATTAAACTGCAAGAATCAGATAGAGCCTGTCATTTTAAGACACTATTAAAAATCCCTTCTATTTTCAAATGTGCTTTGTTCTCTTGTTAGCCCTTGTTGAAAAAGAATATGCACATATCCTACACTAGTGGCAGCTGCTGCTGATTGGTGCCTGCACACATTTGTTTCATGTGATTGGCTAACTAGATGTGTTCAGCTAGCTGCCAGTAGTGCAATGTTGTTTCTTCAGCAAAGGATAACAAGAGAATGAAGCAAATGTGATAATATAAATAAATTTGAAAGTTGTTTAAAATTGTATGTTCTATCTGAATTATGAAGGAAATATTTGGGTTTTTGTGTCCTTTTAACACTAATGATAACCCTAACCTTATCTTTTACTATAACACTTACTCTGTTCCTTACTCCAGTCCTAGCTGTAGCCCTAACTATATACAGGTAAATATTCCCAGATCCGGAATTTCAAAATCCAAACTTTTTAATTAATTTAAAAAAAAGTCACAAAAGTAATATAAATAATATAAAACTACCTTTACATGTATAAGCTGTATAATGATATGTAAATATTCCCTAAATGACATAAGATATTTTTGTTTACACTTGGTCCCATTCCCTCCCCCAACGGTCTCATTTTAAAGATACAAATATTATAAAACCCAATCCCTTTTCTGGTCCCGAGCAGTATGAATAAAGGGTTTTCTGCCTGTACCTACCTGTATCACTAACCTTTACCCTATACCTGTCCCTGGGCCATACTGTAGCCCCAAACCTACCTTTAACATCCCTAACTCTATTATTAAATAAAAAGTAACACTTTCTAGTTACAAGATTTTTATGCAGCCTTGCAATTAACATACTAACAGAGCTTGACAACTATTTGAATATATTTACCCTTTGTTTGCTTCAATTGTTTTAATGCACCCCACTACTTGCCTTATGTGGAGAAGCAAATCATTAATTTATAACTGGAGTAGACAAGGCTCACTAAAGTCATTTTGTCAGCAAATCTTAGATTGTTTTGCAGTATCTTATCACCTCTGCTGAGGCCAATTACAGATATGTATCAGGGTTTGGCTTGTGAAGTCTGTAGTGCACAGATCAATTGGAAAACTCTTCATTTTGACAATTAAATTACAGGAAAGGGGGAAAAGAAAGAGATTATATTGCAACATTTTCTTTATTACACATTATTTATCATTTTATATTAATTTTTCATGTCCCTTTAACCCCGAGCCATAACTCTACTTATAACTGTTATCCTAACGCTAAACCTATCAATAAACCTAAACCTAGCCATAAATCTACTTATAACTGTTATCCTAACGCTAAGCCTATCAATAAACCTTTACTTAGCCATAAATCTACTTATAACTGTTATCCTAACGCTAAACCTATCAATAAACCTAGCCATAAATCTACTTATAACTGTTATCCTAACGCTAGATCTATCAATAAACCTAAACCTAGCCATACATCTACTTATAACTGTTACCCTAACGCTAAACCTATCAATAAACATAAACCTAGCCAAAAATCTACTTATAACTGTTATCCTAACGCTAAACCTATCAATAAACCTAAACCTAGCCATAAATCTACTTATAACTGTTATCCTAACGGTAAACCTATCAATAAACCTAAACCTAGCCATAAATCTACTTATAACTGTTATTCTAACGCTAAACCTATCAATAAACCTAAACTTAGGATAACAGTTATAAGTAGATTTATAACTGTTATCCTAACGCTAAACCTATCAATAAACCTAAACCAAGCCAAAAATCTACTTATAACTGTTATCCTAACGCTAAACCTATCAATAAACCTAAACCTAGCCACAAATCTACTTATAACTGTTACCCTAATGCTAAACCTATCAATAAACCTAAACCAAGCCAAAAATCTACTTATAACTGTTATCCTAACGCTAAACCTATCAATAAACCTAAACCTAGCCACAAATCTACTTATAACTGTTACCCTAACGCTAAACCTATCAATAAATCTAAACCTAGCCAAAAATCTACTTATAACTGTTATCCTAACGCTAAACCTATCAATAAACCTAAACCTAGCCATAAATATACTTATAACTGTTACCCTAACGCTAAACCTATCAATAAACCTAAACCTAGCCATAAATCTACTTATAACTGTTATCCTAACGCTAAACCTATCAATAAACCTAAACCTAGCCATAAATCTACTTATAACTGTTATCCTAACGCTAAACCTATCAATAAACCTAAACCTAGCCAAAAATCTACTTATAACTGTTATCCTAACGCTAAACCTACAAATAACTTAGCCTTGTCTTTAATTAAAGGGACACTAAAGTCTAAAGTAAAGTTTCATGATTTAGATAAAGCATTCAATTTAAAAAGTAACTTTCCATTATCAAAATGTACACCATTTTTTTATATTCACACTATCTGAGGCTCCAAATCCCACTGTGCATGTGCAAAAGTGCACAGTATATACTTATATGCATTTTGTGATTGGCTGATGGCTGTCACGTGATACAGGGGGTATTAAATGGTCAATAAATGACCTTGAAATACAGTAGAATTGCATAAACAACAAATGCACAATAAAAAGACAATGCAAATTTCAAATGAGTAGATTTTTATTATACAAGTTTCAAACTAAGTTACATTTTCGGTCCTCTTGCATCATGCGAAAGCCAACAGCCAATCACAAAATGCGTATATATATATATATATATATATATATATATATATATATATATATATATATGTACTGTGAATTCTTGCACATGCACAGTAGGAGCTGGTGCCTCAGAAAGTATGCATATAAAAAACCTGCACATTTTGATAATGGAAGTGAATTGGAAAGATGATTAAAAGTTAATGCTTTATCTGAATCATGAAAGTTTAATTTAAACGTGTTCATTTAACTTCATATAATGTGCAATGTTTTGCAGTTGTTGTCTGCTGAAACCAGTTAGGGACAGAGATTGTGGTTGGGAATATTATATCTAATATGCACTGGAAATCTTTGATAAATCAGGCTGTCTTTTTTGCCATCCCACACCATACACACATACAGCAGCTTACTATATTTCCTTCTGAAAAAATATACAACCAAGTCTGGTTACTCTCGCAAACCTTGGCTCCTGAAATTTTGCTTTATTAACATAGTCATATTGAAAAGTGATTATTTTTTTTATTTTTGCAGCGAAAGTCTACAGTTATTACAGGGCCTTAAAAAGGGACCTTAAAAGCTAAATTTAATTCCCCATAAAATATTTGAATTATGTGTTGTAAAAATGCTATGTCACTACATTATTTATTTGACCTGCTTTTCCTGCAACTGATATGAAAATTGAGAGGATGGAATAGATCCTGCAGGATTTTTACTTCTGACTCTAAACGGTTAACCAAAGTGATTGATCGGTGCATTTACACCTGCGCCTAACTAGCGACAGTATAGGAGACAAGATAAAGCATACTAACGGAATCTGTTGGCGCTCTACAAATAACCGATAATAATAATAATAAAACCAATCTCCATGGACCGCAACGCAAACAATGTAAATTTTACTGACAAAAGATCAGATTTAAATACGTTTAAAACATTTATTTTCTGTGAAGATTGTTTGCTTATTTGCTGATACACTATAAATTAACATTAAAATGACTTTATGTTCCCATTTAACAGTTCTGCCAGTAGGCTGCTCCATGTATCCACTACATTTCATGTACAAAAACAAATGCACTCTCCTGAGCCTACCTAAGTATACACTCATGGAAAGCAGCTAAGGTGCAACTAAGGAGACCAAAGGCTCAATTCTCTAAAGCTCTCTGCTCTGGCGAGATTGCATAAGAAGCCTGGTCAGTAATACAAGGCACCTCAGGAATTGTTTTAAAGGCATTTATATCTCATTAAGGGGAGGTTACTAATATTCTGTATGTGACAGAGAGACACTTCCTGTACAATTTAATGCTCAGTAAAATAAGCTGATGATTTATCTCCATGCTTGTGAGATTTTCAGAAAATATAAATTTAATAAGAGAAGTCAATTAGAAAGTTGTTTATTGTAAACTCTTTCTGAATCACATGTTCCTTTAATAACCGAGTTGTTCCTTTAATCACTGCATTGTACATGCCCCTTGAAAGCCCACTTGAGTATATTTACCTGCACTTTGTTTCTACCTCCAATCCGGCCAGAAGTAAATGAGCACCTGACGCCTACCTAAGTATCATCATATCAAGAATATAATGGCAATGAAGCAAATTTAATACATTGGAAACTTGTTTTAAATGGTTTGCTCTGCCTAAATCACAAAACATAATTTTTGGGGTTTATATCCCTTTAAACTAATTTCAGTTTGAACCAAATCCATATTCTAAGGACAGATTAACATTTAACCACCTTGATAGGACTGAGTTTGACCATCTTCTGACAACTGGACGGACAGTCAGCTGTTTATCATATGATATTAGTGTTAGACCTCACTCTCCATCTCTCTATCAGCAGTGTGTACAAGGGGTTAACCTTCTGAGATGTGCATTTTTAGGTTTCTTTCCAAAAGTGAATATTAAACACTTGTCAGGGACTATATCCATCCTTTTTATATTTCCCTGACACTTGCTCTCTGACTCTCATGCAAGGAAGAGGTAAAACCATAGATACTAATCTTAATAATAAAAAATGTGATATATTTTTTTGCTTATATCTCCCACCAGAATCATAAAAGATGAAAACCATTTTGTGCCTTTGATCATCTCCAAGTGTAGACAATCCTTCAGCTAAGAATTTGCTGCTTCCTCCGCCTCCTGCTCTCGCCCTCCGTGTTCCCTGGACTCAGAGAAACCTGCACCTCATTCCATCTCTCAGACTTTGATCTGTTCATATTAGATTTTTTTTTACTCTCTTTTTACGATGTGGGAGCTTGTAATTGGAGATGTCAGTTCATAACCATAGTTGGGTCTTTTCATTGGGTTCTTGATGATAGGTGAAACTACCTCCCACATATCTGCAGATACAGGCGCACTGTGTGTACTAACAGGATACTTCACATTTATTAGTGTTAATAAAATGTACAAATATTAGTAGGTTTGTCTGGGATATATCAGAGTGACACTTCTTTATTGTGTCATACAGTGGTCTAATAAAGGTTTTATCAATACGATAGAGAATCGTTATATGATATATATGTATATGTATATATATATATATATATATATATATATATGCGTGTGTGTTTATGTGTCTTTGTGTATATATATATATATATATATATATACTGTATATAAACATATATATATATATATATATATATATATATAAACTTGACTTAAATTTCACTTTAATTTAAAGTGACATTAAAAGTTCAAAAATGAAATGCTTTAATGTGTTAGAATATTATTGTGCTGTTGCTTGCATGTAACTGTGTTAAACCCATTCAAATGGGTTAAGCACATAGCTAGGAGCTAGCTGAACATATCTTGTGAGCTGATAAAAGGTATATGTGTGCTGCCACCAATCTTCAGCTAGCTCCCAGTAGTACATTGCTGCTTCTGATCCTACCTAGATATGCTTTTCAATAAAGGATACCAAGAGAACAAAGCAAATTAGATAACAGAAGTAAATTGAACAGTTATTTATAATTGCACATTCTGTCTGTATCATGTAAGTTTAATTTTGACTTTTATGCCCCTTTAAACTGGATATTAATATAATTACATTTTTTTTTATTTTTGGAAAAACATTTTTATATTTATATTAAAATCCTTTTTTTCTTTTATGTTTGAGAAGGGATCTTTGTACATCAATACAACCATCAGAGTTGTCTTTACCAGCCAATGAGCAATCTGCCTATACATTTCCTGTTAATTCCAGTATTCATTTTTTTAGTTTACTATCCTTTTATTTATGTGTGTACAACAAACTGCTTTCAACGTGAAAACTGCTGGATTGTTGTTAGTTAAAGCAACAGTCTACACCAAAATGTTTATTGTTTAAAAAGATAGATAATCCCTTTATTGCCTCTTCCTCAGTTTTGCACAACTAACTGTGTTATATTAATATATTTTTTTTACCTCTATGATTACCTTGTATCTAAGCCTCTTCTGACAGCCCCCTGATCACATGGCTATTTATTATCTATTGACGTGCATTTTAGCCAATTAGTGCTGTGTCATGCACAACTCCACGGACGAGAGCACAATGTTATCTATATGGCCACCATGAACTAAAAGTCTCCAGTTATGAAAAGCAAATAAAAAAGCATTAGATAAGAGGCTGTCTGTAGTGGCTTAGAAACGGGCAGAAATGTAGAGGTTTAAATGTTATAAAGTTTATTAATATAACAATGTTGGTTGTGCAAAGCTGAGTAATGGGTAGTAAAGGTGTTATCTATCTTTTTAAACAATAACAATTTTAGTGTTGACTGTCCCTTTAAATACAGCAAAGACAACATTTGCAGTTTTGTGTGGCTTATGACTTGAATGTTAACTTATATGTAAAAATAAAAATAAATGTATTGTTGGCAATAAACATAATGGACTAGATTACAAGTGGCGCCCTAACTGTTGCGTGCATGCGATGAGGGGTTTATTGCGGCTTTTTGTGCGCATCGAAAGTAGCGTGCGTTTAACAAGTTGAAAGTAAACGTGTTCACTTGAGCGCAATTTAATTTAACGCACGCCAGGTTAGCGCGATTTCAGAGCTCTGGTTAACTGTTATGCACAACAAAAAAGTGGCATAAATTTACAAAGTACAGTTACACTCATAATAACACTGTCTAATAAAAATTATTTAAAACATATATTGCATTAAAAAGTATTTAGGGCTTAAAGATATGAGGTCTCAGGTGTTAGAAAAAAAGGCAGGATAGGGCTTTAATATAGATATACATACATATACATGTCTAAATATGTGTATATATATATATATAATATGTATTTATATGTGCATATATGTATTTACAGACATCTATACACATATATATAAGTGCATTGGAGACCTTTGCAGTTAAACATGTAAAATCATACTTATGCAATATTCATGTAAATGTCTCACATTCCAATGTTCTTCACATAGGGGAATATGTTCTAAGTATTTCTAAAAAGATATTTATATATATATATATATATATATATATATATATATATATATATATATATATATATATATATATATATATATATATATATATGTGTGTGTGTGTGTGTGTGTGTGAAAAGGTTATATAAAAAGCGCTGTTTACAACAACAAAAAAGATTTCAAATACACAATGTATTATTAAAAAATCAATATTGTTTTATTTTCTAATCTCATATAATAAAAAGTTATAAAGCACTTAACAAACACAAATTGGCATAAAGAGTTTTTGCATTACAATGTTCCCTAAATATCAGACTGCTGCAATTCGACTCTCAAATATACGCAAATGGCGGGGTCTAATTAGCAGCCCGCAATAGATGTAATGTACAATGTATAGACAATTCAAGCATTCGTTACATACAAGCTAAAACAAACAAAAAAAATATTGAATGAAGATTAAATTCTGGAGGTTCTGAGCGAAAGACAGCAAACACGTGCAAGACTGCAAACACGTGGGCACGTGTTTGCTGTCTTTCGCTCAGAACCTCCAGAATTTAAACTTAATTCTTTATTTTATTCTTTTTAGCTCGTATGTAACGAATGCTTAAATTGTCTATACATTGTACATTACATCTATTGCGGGCTGCTAATTAGATCCCGCCATTTGCGTATATTTGAGAGTAGCAATAGAAATACACCATTGGGCGTTTGTTGAAAACTGTTGAATGTTTAAAAAAATTGCAGCAGTCTGATATATAGGGAACATTGTAATGAAACAACTATATTACAATGTAAAATACTATGCAATAACTTTATGCCAATTTGTGTTTGTAAAACAATTTTTTAAGTGCTTTTATAACTTTTTATTATATGAGATTAGAAAATAAAACAATATTAATTTTTTAATAATACATTGTGTATTTGAAATATTTTTTTAAGCTGAATACCGCGCTGTTTATATACCCTTTTCACAATTGTTTCTCTTTAAAACAGTTGCAGTTCAGCAATACTTAGGCCTAGATTTAAAGTTGGGCGTAGCCGTGAAAACCAGCGTTAGAGGCTCCTAACGCTGGTTTTTACCGCCCTCTGGTATTTGGAGCCAGTCATTAAATGGTCTAACGCTCACTTTTCAGCCGGAACTTTTCCATACCGCAGATCCCCTTACGTCAATTGCGTATCCTATCTTTTCAATGGGATCTTTCTAACGCCGGTATTTAGAGTCGTGTCTGAAGTGAGCGTTAGAAATCTAACGACAAAACTCCAGACGCAGAAAAAAGTCAGTAGTTAAGAGCTTTCTGGGCTAACGCCGGTTTATAAAGCTCTTAACTACTGTGCTCTAAAGTACACTAACACCCATAAATTACCTATGTACCCCTAAACCGAGGTCCCCCCACATTACATTTTTTTAACCCCTAATCTGCCGACCGCCACCTACGTTATACTTATGTACCCCTAATCTGCTGCCCCTAACACCGCCGACCCCTATATTATATTTATTAACCCCTAATCTGCCCCCCTCAACGTCGCCTCCACCTGCCTACACTTATTAACCCCTAATCTGCCGAGCGGACCGCACCGCTACTATAATAAAGTTATTAACCCCTAATCCGCCTCACTCCCGCCTCAATAACCCTATAATAAATAGTATTAACCCCTAATCTGCCCTCCCTAACATCGCCGACACCTAACTTCAATTATTAACCCCTAATCTGCCGACCGAATCTCGCCGCTACTGTAATAAATGGATTAACCCCTAAAGCTAAGTCTAACCCTAACACTAACACCCCCCTAAGTTAAATATAATTTAAATCTAACGAAATAAATTAACTCTTATTAAATAAATTATTCCTATTTAAAGCTAAATACTTACCTGTAAAATAAACCCTAATATAGCTACTATATAAATTATAATTATATTATAGCTATTTTAGGATTTATATTTATTTTACAGGTAACTTTGTATTTATTTTAACCAGGTACAATAGCTATTAAATAGTTAAGAACTATTTAATAGCTAAAATAGTTAAAATAATTACAAAATTACCTGAAAAATAAATCCTAACCTAAGTTACAATTAAACCTAACACTACACTATCAATAAATTAATTAAATAAAATACCTACAATTATCTACAATTAAACCTAACACTAAACTATCAATAAATTAATTAAATAAAATACCTACAATTATCTACAATTAAACCTAACACTACACTATCAATAAATTAATTAAATACAATATCTACAAATAAATACAATGAAATAAACTAACTAAAGTACAAAAAATAAAAAAGAACTAAGTTACAAAAAATAAAAAAATATTTACAAACATTAGAAAAATATTACAACAATTTTAAACTAATTACACCTACTCTAAGCCCCCTAATAAAATAACAAAGCCCCCCAAAATAAAAAAATGCCCTACCCTATTCTAAATTAAAAAAGTTCAAAGCTCTTTTACCTTACCAGCCCTGAACAGGGCCCTTTGCGGGGCATGCCCCAAAGAATTCAGCTCTTTTGCCTGTAAAAAAAACACATACAATACCCCCCCAACATTACAACCCACCACCCACATACCCCTAATCTAACCCAAACCCCCCTTAAATAAACACTAAGCCCCTGAAGATCTTCCTACCTTGTCTTCACCACACCGGGTCCCGATCTGTCCAGAAGAGCCTCCGATGTCTTGATCCAAGCCCAAGCGGGGGCTGAAGAGTGACGTCCATCCTCGGCTGAAGTCTGGATCCAAGCGGCGGCTGAAGAACTCCATCATCGGGCTGAAGTCGGAAGTCCATCATCGGGATGAAGTCTTCTATCAAGCCGCATCTTCAATCTTCTTTCTTCTGGAGCGGAGCGGGGCCATCTTCTTTCCAACCGACGCGGATCCAACCTCTTCAACCGACGCCTACTCGTCGAATGATGGTTCCTTTAAATTACGTCATCCAAGATGGCGTCCCTCGAATTCCGATTGGCTGATAGGATGCAAGTGTGTTTTAGCTGTTGGTTTTATACTTCTGTGTCATGCTATATAGGTTTGCTGCATCTGCAGTTAGTATTATCTGCAAACAGATAATGAATCTGACCCCTATATTTCTGGCCTGTTCCATAGAGGTCGCTGGCATGTAGGCTATGGTCACCAAAGCTGTAATAACTTATAACAGAAGTCTAACTATGGTTCTGTAGCAGTCTCAGTTGTACATTACGCCGCTACTAGGGTGCTAGCTTGTGATTGGTAGCTGCACATAAATGCCTCGTCATTGGATCACCTTATGCGTTCAGCTAGCTCTCAGTAGTGTTGTTGCTCTAGAGCTGACTAATGTGTTTAACCCCTATGCAGTTATATGCAAGCACCAGTGAAATAATACAATGTTCTAACATATTACAGCACTTTTAGGTTCCAAAAGACTTGCTGCAATAAAAGCTAAATTTATATCACTGGGGGCCCAGTGACTTTACTTTTTAACAATCTTCTGCCCAGCAATGTCACCAGTAGTTTGTCTGTCTATATTTGACAGAAAACAGACCTACAGTATATGTGTTTACAAATACATTTTAATCCCCAGTACAGTTCCTTATTGGTGGTTCTAAGCAACTGTGTGTGCATAACATATAACATAAGATAAAAAGGAGTGACTAAGGTTATCCCTTCAACAGGCTGTAGGGTGCCCTTAGGCAGCTGCAGTTCCTGCCAATTAGAAATTTCTCTGAATATTTAATTAGGTGCGAAAGAGAGAGAGACCATCATTAGTGCCAAGTTGTAATTTAATTTCAAGTCTATAATGGAACATTGTGTAAAACAGTAAACGTACAGTACACTTCTGTGTAAAACACTTAACTGAGCAGCTCCCAATGTGAGTGTAGCAGGAAGCACTGTGTGTACAGCACCGAATACATCAACAACAGACATCAGATTTATATCTATTTGTTTATGGTAAGATATGATGATTTAATTAAATCAAACAAGTGTTCCTGGTGGCTCTGAGTGCAGTTTTGCCCTAAAGCAAACATGTTAATGTCCCAGAGAATTTAGACTGATGGCGTTACATACAGCTGGGACCGGGTGAGATATCATTGTTATCTCATCTGTATTAGTTCTCACCTATTACTGTACTTGAGACTAATACAGAGATGTGAAATGCCAGTGTGAGAGCATATGCCAGTCTCTCCTGTGCTGGACGCCAGTGTTATGAAGACCAGTTAGACCTCTCATGTTAAAAGGGCAGTAAAATCATTGTTTCTTCTAAAAGATGCAAAATTAACACCAATTGAGATGCAGAGATTGTGCTTATCAGTCAGTGAACAGTTTTTCCCAAGGGAGAGACAGCCAGAGTAATGAATATGTGGCCAGGAGAGAGGAAGGCAGGATTATGCAGGATAGGCAGCCTTCACTAGGCAGGGGAGACAGACAGAGTAATACAAGAGAAAGACAGCCAAGGTATTGTATGAGAGGCCCCTATTACTAGGGAGGAAAGACAGCTAGGTTTATGACAATGAGACAGCCATCATTATGCAGGGCAAACACTCAGGGTAATGCAGGAGAGAGTCAGCTATTATTAGACAGGAGAGACTGTAAGGGTAATGCAGGAGAGAGTCAGCAATTATTAGACAGGAGAGACTGTAAGGGTAATGCAGGAGAGAGTCAGCTATCAGACAGGAGAGACCATAAGGGTAATGCAGAAGAGAGTCAGCTATCATTAGACAGGAGAGACCATAAGGGTAATGCAGAAGAGAGTCAGCAATTATTAGACAGGAGAGACTGTAAGGGTAATGCAGGAGAGAGTCAGCTATTATTAGACAGTAGAGACTGTAAGGGTAATGCAGGAGAGAGTCAGCTATCAGACAGGAGAGACCATAAGGGTAATGCAGAAGAGAGTCAGCAATTATTAGACAGGAGAGACTGTAAGGGTAATGCAGGAGAGAGTCAGCTATCATTAGACAGGAGAGACTGTAAGGGTAATGCAGGAGAGAGTCAGCTATCATTAGACAGGAGAGACCATAAGGGAAATGCAGGAGAGAGTCAGCCATCATTAGACAGGAGAGACTGTGAGGGTAATGCAGGAGAGAGTCAGCTATTAATAAACAGGAGAGACTGTAAGGGTAATGCAGGAGAGAGACAGCCATCATTAGACAGGAAAGACCGTAAGAGTAATGCAGGAGAGAGTCAGCTATTATTAGACAGGAGAGACTGTAAGGGTAATGCAGGAGAGAGTCAGCTATCATAGACAGGAGAGACCATAAGGGTAATGCAGAAGAGAGTCAGCTATTATTAGACAGGAGAGACCATAAGGGTAATGCAGGAGAGAGTCAGCTATCATTAGACAGGAGAGACGGTAAGGGTAATGCAGGAGAGAGTCAGCTATCATTAGACAGGAGAGACCGTAAGGGTAATGCAGGAGAGAGTCTGCTATCATTAGAGAGCAGAGACCGTAAGGGTAATGCAGGAGAGAGTCTGATATCATTAGAGAGCAGAGACCGTAAGGGTAATGCAGGAGAGAGTCAGCTATCATTAGACAGGAGAGACCATAAGGGTAATGCAGGAGAGAGTCAGCTATCATTAGACAGAAGAGACTGTAAGGGTATTGCAGGAGAGAGTCAGCCTATCATTAGACAGGAGAGACCGTAAGGGTAATGCAGGAGAGAGTCAGCTATCATTAGACAGGAGAGACCATAAGGGTAATGCAGGAGAGAGTCAGCTATCATTAGACAGGAGAGACCATAAGGGTAATGCAGGAGAGAGTCAGCTATCATTAGACAGGAGAGACCGTAAGGGTAATGAAGGAGAGAGTCAGCTATTATTAGACAGGAGAGACTGTAAGGGTAATGAAGGAGAGAGTCAGCTATTATTAGACAGGAGAGACTGTAAGGGTAATGCAGGAGAGAGTCAGCTGTCAGACAGGAGGGACCATAAGGGTAATGCAGAAGAGAGTCAGCTATTAATAGACAGGAAAGGCCGTAAGGGTAATGCAGGAGAGAGTCAGCTATCATTAGACAGGAGAGACTGTAAGGGTAAAGCAGGAAAGAGTCAGCTATCATTAGACAGGAGAGACCGTAAGGGTAATGCAGGAGAGAGTCAGCTATCATTAGACAGGAGAGACCTTAAGGGTAATGTAGGAGAGAGTCAGCTATTATTAGACAGGAGAGACCATAAGAGTAATGCAGGAGATTGTCAGCTATCATTAGACAGGAGAGACCATAAGGGTAATGCAGGAGAGAGTCAGCTATCATTAGACAGAAGAGACCATAACGGTAATGCAGGAGAGAGTCAGCTATCTTTAGACAGGAGAGACCGTAAGGGTAATGCAGGAGAGAGTCAGCTATCATTAGACAGGAGAGACCGTAAGGGTAATGCAGGAGAGAGTCAGCTATCATTAGACAGGAGAGACAATAAGGGTAATGAAGGAGAGAGTCAGCTATCATTAGACAGGAGAGACCATAAGGGTAATGCAGGAGAGAGTCAGCTATCATTAGACAGGAGAGACCATAAGAGTAATGCAAAAGAGAGTCAGCTATTAATAGACAGGAGAGACCATAAGGGTAATGCAGGAGAGAGTCAGCTATCATTAGACAGCAGAGAACAAAAGGGTAATGCAGGAGAGAGTCAGCTATCATTAGACAGGAGAGACCATAAGGGTAATGCAGGAGAGAGTCAGCTATCATTAGACAGCAGAGACGATAAGGTTAATGCAGGAGAGAGTCAGATATCATTAGACAGGAGAGACCATAAGGGTAATGCAGGAGAGAGTCAGCAATCATTAGACAGGAGAGACTGTAAGGGTAATGCA
Organism: Bombina bombina; assembly: GCF_027579735.1. Classification (NCBI taxonomy): domain Eukaryota; kingdom Metazoa; phylum Chordata; class Amphibia; order Anura; family Bombinatoridae; genus Bombina; species Bombina bombina. The sequence continues at coordinate 258,201,325 of NC_069505.1, forward strand.
GGAGAGAGTCACCTATCATTAGACAGGAGAGACCATAAGGGTAATGCAGGAGAGAGTCAGCTATCATTAGACAGGAGAGACCATAAGGGAAATGCAGGAGAG
>NC_069505.1:258201522-258231522 GCF_027579735.1 Bombina bombina
TCATTGGGATATCTTAAAAGAACTAAACTGGCTCTCGCTTGACTCTAGACGCTTTCTTTACCTCTTTTGCCTTGTCTATAATCACTTTTCTGTGAAACTCCTGCGCTACCTGAGCAGTATGCTCACCCCTGCTCCCCACTACCCCTATAACTTAAAGCGACATGATACCTAAATGCTGAAGCACTTGAAAGTGATGCAGAATAGCTGAAAAGAAAATATCACCTGAACATTTCTATGTAAAAAAAGGAAGATATTTACTTCAAAATGTCCTAAGTATTCACAGCCACTGTAAAGAGGCTATAAGCAGCCAATCCGGATGCTAGTCCTAGGACTTGCAAGGGAGTGCGCATCTGGTATGTGCAGCACAGTCATGTTATTTTCCTATTCATTTTAAGGAAGTTTACTATGAAATTTTACGAAACTTCAGTGAAAACTCATGAGATTACAGCAATGGTGCATGACTTCAGCACTGCTGGCGCTGATTGGATATTGCTTTTTTTCTTTTTTAATTTGCAGCTTGACAGCAGCTGAAGTATAACTGTTTACAGAGCATTTACTCTGGTGAGCTGAAGAAATTGTGAGGTAAAATATCTTCCTTTTTTATATAGAGATGTTCAGGTGACATTTTCATGTCAGCTTTTTACAGTTATACTGCATCAGTTTCAAGTGATTTAGCATATGAGTATTATGTCCCTTTAAGGACCTCTTCTTCCACTCTACTCTCCATTCCCTGTTACAACAAGGAAGTTGGTTGGTCAGACAGCGTTCTCATTCAGAGCTCCTCGACTGTGGAATGAATAACCTCCCAGAAACCACTAAATCCGCCAGCAACCTGAGATCCTTGAAAAGAAAAATCTATCTTTACAAACAACTCAATCTTGTAAAGACTGTAAATTATAAAAAGACCTACCTTGTGTCTGTGTATAGCTAGGTAAAAATGTAACTATTTGTACAATATGTATTGCTGGCATATCCAAGAACATACTTGAAAACAAGAGAAAGCTCAATGTATTTTTCCTGGTAACACATGTTATAAATAAATAAAACATATAGGAAATAATACACAAAGTATCTTTTTTAAATCCACCTAATAGAGAGATGTTGTAGACAGCGAGATCATGGAATACGTCAAATATGATATTCTGAGAGATTATTGTTGGCGGTTTCACCAGGACCGTCTTTAACACAGGGCAAAAGGGGCAGTTGCCCTGGGCCCAGTCTTTGTTGAGGGGCCCAAGAGTCCTAAAAAAAAAAAAAAAATAATAATTTTTTTTTTTAGTTCATGCCAGACTGCTGATGTCATATGACATGGGACACACACACAGTCAGTGCTAATATTTTCACAGTCAAAAGTTCTCTGCTTATATTTATTTGTGAGAAACTGTGCCAGACCGTGCCAATGTCATGTGACATTCCAAGCTAGTGCCATGTGCTGTTTTAGAAGTGCACTGTGCAGCAATGGATGCTAAGCCCTAACTAGGCATCCAGTCAATACAACTGAATCAGAAAAGGTCCTGCTGGGGTTACCACTGTTACCAGGTAACTGCTCTGGTGGTGGGGATTGTTTCTGGGTAGGGCTTACTATAGGCGCATGCAGCAGAGAGCTGGAGTGGCAGGCACGTGAGGATTTGAGCATCTGTGCAGCTGCACACACCGCTCTATTCAGTATTGAGGCTGTGTGACTCGTCTGTATCCATGCAGCCTTGGGCAGACAGCATCCAGTCTGCTGGTCCCCTTAGCCCTGCTCTTTCTGCTGTGGCTCTAAGATCAACTAACTGAAGTTTGTTAGGAAAACAGTTCTTTGTAGAAAGGTGTCAGTGGGAAGAATAAGTGAGTGTACACATGCCCCTCCCCCATGCAGCATTGTCTAGTGCAGGATGAGAGGGAAATTGTTCCTAGCAAAGTAGTGACATGTGCTGCTGTGGCTGATGTATAGTGTCATGCTGATACTTCACACATTAAGGTAAGGTTTATTTTTATAGTTTTTATTTCTCTCTGTTTCAGATTTTACAGCTTCCCATAGTAGTTCTACTGTTTCAGTCAGTAAACTTAAATCTGTCTGCACCTCTATGCTTCCGCCTCAGTCTTTACCTTGCTTTGCTCCTGTTGGCTGCCCTAAATCTCTTTAACCAGCTAACCTCACACCAGAATCACATTCAAAAGCATATTAAATTAATCCAGAGTGGAGGAATTTATATATTTATTTACTTATTAGTACTGCTTAGGTCCAGTTTCACATATTGCAATTTTTTTTTTTAAATGATTAGCCCAGCAGTGGATGATCCACTGCTGGGCTAATAATTTTAAAAAATATATAAAATAAAATGATTTAGTTGCTTTTTGGGATGTTGGGGTGGAGAGCGAAATTGAAATTGCATGGGGGGGGGGCAAGAAAATGTTTGCTCAGGGTCCAGTCAGTATTAAAGACGGCCCTGGGTTTCACTAGCTGTCTTGTAGTTACTAGTACAAGATTTGTATTTATTTATGGAGGTAATGTTGCTATCTGGGAGAAAGAGAAGAAAATAACCCCATTACGTACGCGTCAAACCAAGAGTTCCCAGACTCTCTACAATGGATGTATTTACAGGGCCAGTGAAAACGTTTTCTTTTTAAAATCTATCAATAGATCAATAATAAAAAAAGAAAAAGTATATTTTTTATATATGTGTATATAAATATATATTTGTACAGACTTTACATGTTTCAGTATGATGTACGTATGATATAAGCAATACAAGTGCTACAGACTGGCACATATGGTACAGAGCTCACGACTGTCCCACATTCTACAGGATTCCCATGGTAGGATCTCTGCCCGGAGTACTTCTCTTTGTTCATTCTATTTTATTTATGCCCAGTTTTACAGCTAAACTATGCCCAGAATTGTCCAGCTTCCTCCTTACCTGTCCAACAAAGCCAGGCTCTACCGCTATGTCATCCATTCACACTATGCACAGATCCAGTAACATAAATAGTGGGTTCTTGTGAATGCTGCAGGTAGCTTTCAGCACTATGTGTTTTACAAATGGGTTGTGGTAGGGAATTGCTGCTCCTGAGCCTACCTATCACCTAGATTACGAATTTTAAACGCTATAGGGAAAGTAAAGAATGCCACAAAGGTGGCGTTATTTAATTCCCTATAGTGCTGCCATTACAAGTTTTAAAAAAAACTGCTTGTGCGGGAGATATGGAGATTTTAAGCTCCCTACCGCTCAAAAAACAAGCGCTGTGTTTGACGTGCTTGTGCACGCTTTCCCCATAGACATCAATGGGCAGAGCCGGCAAAAAAATGTCTGACACCTGTGAAACAAAAGCTCCATGACGCAGCCCCATTGATGTCTATGGGGAAAATAAAAGACAGTTTAAACCTAACACCCTAACATAAACCCCGAGTCTGAACACCTCTAATCTGCTGACCCTGACCTCGCTGACACCTGCCTACAGTTATTAACCCCTAATCTGCCACTCCCGATATCTCCGCCACCTATATAAAGCTATTAACCCCTAAACCTCTGGCTTCCCACATCACTACCACTAAATAAAACTATTAACCCCTAAACCACCAGCCCTCCACATCCCAACAACCTAAATTAAACTATTAACCCCTAACCCTAACGTAACCCTAACCGTAACGTAACCCTAACCTTAACACACCCTAACTTTAACATAATTAAAATAGATCTAAATTAAACTTACAATTATTAACTAAATAATACATATTAACCCCTAAACCACCAGCCCCCCTCATTGCAACAACCTAAATTAAACTATATTAACCCCTAAACCTAACCCTAACATAACCCTAAACCTAACCCTAACCCCCCCTAACTTTAACATAATTAAATTAGAACGAAAAAATTAGATTAGAACGAAATTATACAAAAAAATAAGATTATTCCTATTCTAATACCCTTTAAAAAAAATAAATAAAAAAGCCTAATCTAGAATAAACTACCAAGGGCCCTTAAAAGGGGTTTTTGGGGGGCCCTACAAGGGCATTTTGTAGGCCACTGCCCAGAGATAAACAACTCTTTTGCTCCAAATAAAATACATACACCCCTAACACTATACAAACCCCCACCTCCCAAACTACCAAGGGCCTTTTGTAGGGCATTGCCCTGAGATAAACAGCTATTTTGCTTCAAAAAAATACAAACACCCCTAACACTATACAAACCCTCACCCCCCAAACTACCAAGGGCCCTTAAAAGGGCCTTTTGTAGCGCATTGCCCAAGATAAACAGCTATTTTGCTAAAAAAAAAAAACACCCCCTAAAAATATAAATTACAAAAAATAACAAATTATTAAAAATAAAAAAATATTCCTATTCTAATACCCATTAAAAAAAACACCCCAAAATAAAAAAAATTAATCTACAATAAAATACCAATGGCCCTTAAAAGGGCCTTTGTAGGGCATTGCCCTAAATATATCAGCTCTTTTATTGAAAACATTACAAACCCCCCCCCCCCCCAAACCCACAAAATAAAAGAAAACTATTTAAAAAACCTAATCTACCCATTGCCATGAAAAGGACATTTGTATGGGCATTGCCCTTAAAATGGCATTTAGATCTTTTACTGCACAGATCTTAAACTAAAAAAATAAAATCCACCCAATAAACCCTTAAAAAAGCCTAACACTAACCCCGTGACGATCCACTTACAGTTTTTGAAGTCCCGCTTGAACGATCTTCATCTCGACGAAGTCTTCATCCAGGCGGCCTCTTCAATCTTCATCCCGGCTGCGACGTCCTGATCCAAGCGACGAGAAGTCTTCATCCAGACAGCCTCTTCAATCTTCATCCAGACGACATCTTCTATCTTGATCCCGGATGCGCGGAGCGGGACCATCCTGAAGACATCCTGTGCGAAGCATCCTCTTCATACGGTCGCCGCCGTACACTGGATCTTCAATGCAAGGGACGTGATTCAAGATGGCGTCCCTTGCATTCCTATTGGCTGAAAATTTTGAATCAGCCAATAGGATTTAAGCATCTTTCATTCTATTGGCTAATTCGAATTAGCCAATAGAATGTTTTAGGTTTATGTTTTCTCATCAACAAAAGATACCAATAAAACAAGGTAAATTTGATAATAGAAGTAAACTGAGATGTCTCTTAAAACTGCATGCTCTGAACCATAAAAGTTGAAATATGGCTTTACTGTCCCTTTGACTTATACAACCAATGCACATCTGAATAAAGGCGCCCCTAGGGAGTTGAATTATTTGCCTTATAAAAAAACAGCCTTTGTGGGTGACAATGGTTCATTCAGCTGCCATTGGCAGCCATTGTTTAGGAACTCACTATGTCAGGTTATTTTATTTTCACCGCTTATGAGAGTTGAGGGAACAACATAGCGGGAGGCACAGAGAAATATATAAAGTGATTTTTTTTTTGTTTAAATATTTTCCATAACACTATGTTCTCACCTTGGAAGATCAAATCAGCTAATGAATTTTCATTCCAAAAAAATATTTCTAAACAAATAGCACAGCCCACGCACACTCTCTATAGCCCGTGTGCTGTCTGGGCCTCGCTTTATATTTACCAGACGCTTTCTTCGTTATAGTTGTTTTATTAATTCAACTTCTTTGATGTTTCTTTATTCTTACGGGATCCCATTATTTTAGTAATTTATACAGCAAGTGTATTATATAGATAAATCATTTCTTTGTCGCTCTGGTATGGAAAGAGTTAATTGCTTTTTGTTTCAGGCCAATACAAAATCCGCTAGACATGTCCTGTGTACGTGGGTTGAGTCCAAGCCAGCTGCAAGGCATTGGGGCCGCTGTCCCAGGCAGACTGTCTGTAGTCGCACAGGCCAGAAAACCCATTAAGCTTAATTCTCTTAATGAAGTAAATGTATTGCATACATGGGGCACCTTTGCTCTCAGTTCATTGGATGTAAATACATTGTAAACTAATTACAGAATAACACTGAGTACACAGCCCGGAGCACCCTGAAGCCTGTCCTCTGCGAGGCATAAATAATGTCTCCTTCCCAGGTGCTGTGACACAAGGAGAAGTTCAGAAGTGAGGCTACGCAGACTGTCATATGTTATGACACCAGGATCACCAGCCACGCTGACTCCATGCCATGTACTGAGGCATATTCCAACATGCGCTGGGTTTCATTCATTTGCTGCTTGCTAATACTCTTCAGCTCATTATATGTCTTGTTTATTGATCAGCAGTTTTACTAATAAATAACTCTGCATCACACTAACCACCAGACATAAGCTGCACTCTTATGAGAGATCTATAGCTAACAACTTCCCTACTGATACATTTGGCCCTGTGAATTTCCTGCAGATCTTTATAATAAACTTGACCTATCGCCCAGGGTCAAAGTAATATTTTTTGGAGCTCTGGGCATTTAACTGACCTCTCTGCAACGCACAGAGAATAAAATGCTGCTCCCCCTATATCTCAGACCTCGTCTCTAGATACTCTCCCATGTGTCCCCTTCGCTCTCACAAGGACCTCCTGCTCTCCAACTCTCGTTACCTCCTCACATTCCCGTCTACAGGACTTCTACACATTTGCCTATATTTTGTGGAACTCTCTGCCTCGCACCACAAGACTCTCCCCTAGTTTTCAAACTTTCAAGCGCTACTTAAAGGGGCATTCAAGTCCATTCAAATAGGGCATGTAATTTTAAACAACTTTCCAATTTACTTTTATCACCAATTTTGCTTTGTTCTCTTGGTATTCTCAGTTGAAAGCTAAACCTAGGAGGTTCAAAGGGCTAATTTCTTAGACCTTGAAGGCCGCCTCTAAGCTGAATGCATTTTGACCACTAGAGGGTGTTAGTTCATGTGTTTCACATAGATAACATTGAGATCATGCACATGAATTTACCGAGGAGTGAGCACTGATTGGCTAAAATGCAAGTCTGTCAAAAGAACTGAAATAAGGGGGCTGTCTGCAAATGCTTAGATACAAGGTAAAAAGTATGTTATTATAACTCTGTTGGTTATGCAAAACTTGGGAATGGGTAATTAAGGGATTATCTATCTATTAAAACGACAAAAATTCTGGTGTTGACTGTCCCTTTAAAGACTCTACTGTTCAGGGATAAATACAATATATAAGATAAAGTCTTCTTACCTCAGTTCCTCTGCTCCTTTAGTCACCCCCCTGAACCCCCTTAGCATGTAAGTCTACAAGCCCAGCTATTCTGTAGATCACATTCATGAGAGCTGATTTACAACAGTGCAACTATTGGCAGGGCCCTCTGCACACGGGTCTCCTATAACTGTTACTATGCATATTATACCTATGTTTATAGCGTTGTTGATCTGTTGCCGCTCTACAAATAACTGATAATAATGATAATAATACTGCATCAGCAATTAAGCACTGCATTTGAAAAGATATGTTTTAAAATAATCTAAAGTACATGAAGAACAGTTCAGGGAAACACCCCTTAAAAAGTTTATCCTGCACCTGCTGATGCCTAGCATATGTCACATAACACCATTATAGATGCAGAAATATTCATCTTCAGCTTTAAACTTCACAGGTAAATCACATATATTGTCACCGTGTGTGTTGTGTATGGAGAGCGATAGATTAGAAGTAGGAGATCACAGTCATATGCTTTATAAATGTACAGAACCTTGCTATAAATAAAAGCATATTGCAGTGTCAGACACACACATACAATATTGGGGAGCAGGAATGAAGAATAAAGAACTGAAGGTGAGTATTGTGGTCCCTGGGATTTTATTTTAAAGGATTAGCGGAAGAGCCTGAGTGCTTATATTGAAGCAGTTCTATTCTGTAATAATATATATATATAATTCCAATAACTGATGCAATTTGAAACCATTTTTTTAATATACTTCTATTATCAGCAGATTTGACTTATTCTCTTGGAATCCTTTGTTGTTTTTTTAAAGCCTAGGTAGGCTCAAGAGCAGCAGTGCACTGCTAGGTGATGATTGGTGGCTGCATATATGCCTCTTGCCATTGGCTCATGCTAGGTCCCAGTAGTGCACTGGTGATCCTGAGCCTACATCAGTATGCTTTTAAAAAAACAAAGGATACCAAGAAAATGAAGCAAAGTTAATAATGGAAAAAAATTGGAAAGTTGTTTAAATCTGAATGTTCTGTCTGAATCATGAAAGAAAAATGTTGTGTTTCATGTCTCTTTAAGGCAAATATCTCATGTAATTTTAAGGCTATGTACCCTGCACTACTGTGTGTTTAATGTCTGTAAAGGGGCTAAACACAGAAGAAGAACCACTTGGGGACATTGCAAGCACTGCTGGTCCCAAGCTGAAACCACCTCTGATCCAATCAGCATTGCTAGTTACATCTGAGTCATGAGACTAGAGCTGCTATAGGTTAACCACACAGTAGTGCACAGTAACGCATAAGACCATGTCCCTTTTCAATGATTATGGTCCTTTAAGTATCTGATTCCCCTGCACAGTATGTAGCGTTCATCGGACAATACATCCCACATCATCACCAGTTTATATGTGGGCATATGCAAAAAATTCCAATGGGGAGGACAAAATAAATATGCCCCAAAGCAGATAAGGTTAGTGGCAGCTTGTGCCGCAGGAGCTCACTGCTTGTTGTGCACAATGATACCCAAATGCTGAAGCACTTGAAAATAATGCAGCACACCTATAAAAAGCTAGAAAACATCATCTAAACATCTTTATGCAAAAAAGGAAGACATTTTACCTCAAAATGTCCTCAGTAGCCTCATCTCATTGTAAAAGGACTTTAAGCAGCTAATAAAAATAAAAATTATTTATATATATATATATATATATATATACACACATTCACACATAGACACACACACACGGTATGTGCAGGTGCAGTGATGCTATTTCCCTCTCACAATATAATAATGAAATCCCATGAGATCACAGAAAAGTGTGACATCAGCACTGATGAAAGCTGATTGGATGGGTTTTTTAAACATGTAGCTGAAGTATGACTGTTCACAGAGCAATCACTTTTGTAAATTGAAGACATTTTGAGGTAAAATATCTGCCTTTTTTACATAGAGATGTTCAGATGATATTTTCCTGTCAGATTTTTACAATGCTGTATCACTCTCAAGTGATTTAGCATATGAGTATTATGTCCCTTTAATATTAGTGATTCATTGGCATCAAAAAGTGACTAAACCTGTCTCCTCCTCACAGAGGCGTAACTAGAAACCACAGGGCCCAGGTGCAAGAATCTAAGAAGCGCTAGCGTTAGGGTTTATATTTATTTTACAGGTAAATTGTTAATTATTTTAACTAGGTATAATAGCTATTAAATAGTTATTAACTATTTAAGAGCTACCTAGTTAAAATAATTACCCAATTACCTGTAAAATAAATCCTAACCTAAGTTACAAATACACCTACACTATCAATAAATTAAACTACAAATATCTATCTAAAAATACAATTAAATAAACTAAACTAAATTACAAAAAAAAAAAAAAAACACTAAATTACAAAAAATAAAAAAAAGATTACAAGATTTTTAAGCTAATTACACCTATTCTAAGCCCCCTAATAAAATAATAAAGCCCTCCAAAATAAAAAAATTCCCTACCCTATTCTAAATTAAAACAAGTTCAAAGCTCTTTTACCTTACCAGCCCTTAAAAGGGCCTTTTGTGGGGGCATGCCCCAAAGAAAACTGCTCTTTTGCCTGCAAAAAAACCCACAATACCACCCCCCAACATTACAACCCACCACCCACATACCCCTAATCTAACCCAAACCCCCCTTAAATAAACCTAACACTACCCCCCCTGAAGATCTACCTACCTTGTATTCACCCCGCCGGGCAGAACTCCTCATCCGATCGATGTGTTCCAGCAAGCGGCAGTGAAGTCTTCTTCCATCCGGGCGATGTCTTGAAGCAAGCGGCAGAGAGTCTTCTTCCATCGGCGACGTCTTCAAGCAAATCGGCATCTTCAATCTTCTTACTTCACTCCTCCGCCGCGGAGCATCCTTCCGGCACAACGCCTTCCCGACGAATGAGGTTCCTTTAAATGACGTCATCCAAGATGGCGTCCGTCGAATTCCGATTGGCTGATAGGATTCTATCAGCCAATCGGAATTAAGGTAGAAAAATCTGATTGGCTGATGGAATCAGCCAATCAGATTCAAGTTCAATCCGATTGACTGAACCAATCAGCCAATCGGATTGAACTTGAATCTGATTGGCTGATTCAATCAGCCAATCAGATTTTTCTACTTTAATTCCGATTGGCTGATAGAATCCTATCAGCCAATCGGAATTCGGCGGACGCCATCTTGGATGACGTCATTTAAAGGAACCTCATTCGTCGGGAAGTCGTCGTGCCGGAAGGATGCTCCGCGGCGGAGGAGCGAACTAAGAAGATTGAAGATGCCGATTTGCTTGAAGACATCGCCGATGGAAGAAGACTCTCTACCGCTTGCTTCAAGACATCGCCCGGATGGATGAAGACTTCACTGCCGCTTGCTGGAACACATCGCCTGGATCGGATGAGGAGTTCTGCCCGGGTGGGTGAAGACAAGGTAGTGAGATCTTCAGGGGGGGGTAGTGTTAGGTTTATTTAAGGGGGGTTTGGGTTAGATTAGGGGTATGTGGGTGGTGGGTTGTAATGTTGGGGGGTGGTATTGTGTTTTTTTTTGCAGGCAAAAGAGCAGTTTTCTTTGGGGCATGCCCCCACAAAAGGCCCTTTTAAGGGCTGGTAAGGTAAAAGAGCTTTGAACTTGTTTTAATTTAGAATAGGGTAGGGAATTTTTTTATTTTGGGGGTTTATTATTTTATTAGGGGGCTTAGAATAGGTGTAATTAGCTTAAAAATCTTGTAATCTTTTTTTTATTTTTTGTAATTTAGTGTTTGTTTTTTTTTGTAATTTAGTTTAGTTTATTTAATTGTATTTTTAGATAGATATTTGTAGTTTATTTAATTTATTGATAGTGTAGGTGTATTTGTAACTTAGGTTAGGATTTATTTTACAGGTAATTGGGTAATTATTTTAACTAGGTAGCTATTAAATAGTTAATAACTATTTAATAGCTATTATACCTAGTTAAAATAATTAACAATTTACCTGTAAAATAAATATAAACCCTAACATAGCTATAATGTAATTATTAATTACATTGTAGCTATCTTAGGGTTTATTTTATAGGTAAGTATTTAGATTTAAATAGGAATATTTTAGTTTATAATATGAATTAGATTTATTTAATAAGAATTTAGTTAGGGGCGTTAGGGTTAGATAGAGTTAATATAGTTTATATAAATACTATAGTAACTATATTAACTATATTAACCCTAATATAATTAGGGTTAATATAGTTAATATATATAATGTAATAACTATATTAACTATAATATACTTAGGGTTAATATAGATAATATAGCTGGCGGCGGGGTAGGTAGATTAAATTAGGGGTTAATAATTTCAATATAGATGGCGGCGGTGTAAGGGGTTCACATTAGGGGATAGATCAGTTAGATGTTGGTGGTTTTAGGGGCTCACAGTAGGGGGTTAGTTTATGAAGATGGCGGCGGTTTAGGGGTTAAATAGTTTATTATGGATTGCGGCGGGGGATCGCGGTTGACAGGGAGATAGACATTGCGCATGCGTTAGGTGTTAGGTTTATTTTAGCAGGCAGTTTAGGGAGTTACGGGGCTCCAATAGTCAGCGTAAGGCTTCTTACGGCTGCTTTTTGTGGCGAGGTGAAAATGGAGTAAGATTTCTCCATTTTCGACACGTAAGTCCTTACGCTGGATATTGGATACCAAACTGCGCGGGTTTGGTATACCTGCCTATGACCCAAAAAACTACGGGCGACGGCAGAAATATACGCGCGTAACTTCTAGGTTACGCCGTATATAGGATACCAAACCCGCGCAAATATTGGCGTCGCCAGCTTTTGCGGGCGACAATTTTTATCGGATCGCCCCCCAGGTGTGAATAGATTTTACTTGGCACAGTTCGCCTTGTGTATGTTGCTTGGCAATACTCTACTAATATATTAAAAAAATAAGCCAACATTTGATTCACCATAATGCATAATTGAAAAAAAACAAAAAACTTTACTGCTTTTCATATCATTTACTATGAAACCGTAGTGTCTGCCTCCGAGAAACTGGAGTGCATTATGTAGAATGCGGAAGCAGGACATTCCTATATGCTGCACAGCGATTGGTTGATATGAGCAGGCTCTTAAAAAACAACATTCAAGCAGCTTTTCAAGAGGTGTGTCCAGAGACTGCAAAACAGTGCATATATTTCTAACAATACATCAGTTTTAAATGCTTTCAAAACATTTATTTAGGATATAGATCTTGTGCAATGCCCTGAATATTATACATAAATACATTTAAAAGCCACCACACCTACAGATCATTTCAGCACCACACCCAAGGACAGTGACAGGGGGGGAGGGCAGGTAGTGTGGAGAGTGCACTCAGGTAGTTATATCTAAAAAGAAGAAGCTGTGCACCAGTGCAAAGACCAGCAGAGCTACTATGATGAGGGGCCACAAAAAAAGAGAAATAAATATAAGCTGCATAGCTCAGTAGTGCGCCCACTGTGCTTACCCCAAAGCAACCTGTTACTAAACTACACGGTTGTGTTGTATTACAATACAGAAGCAAGCCATGCTCATTGTCTGCTCACACGTGCTCTGAATGCCAGTGGCTGCTGGGGGTGATGTGTCTTGTAATAAATTTCAAATAATGGAAACAGCACACCTGTGTCTTCTTTAGTGGGGCACGGAGTAACAGACTTGCCAAGTCTCTGCAGCATCACCAAATTTCAGCTTCATTAAAAGACCTTTATTTTCTCATTCTGGGTCCCAATGTAACATTGGGACCCAGAATGAGAAAATAAAGGTCTTTTAATGAAGCTGGTGGCTGGAGTTTTTTTTAAATTTGGTGATGTGTCTGGTGACAGCTCGGTCACCTGGAGCGTAGGTAGTAAATGCACCGTTTCTGCAGTAAGCCACTTAAAGGGACACTGAACCCAAATTTTTTTCTGTCTTGATTCAGATAGAGCAGCAATTTTAAGCAACTTTCTAATTTACTCCTATTAACATTTTTTCTTCATTCTCTTTGTATCTTTATTTGAAATGCAAGAATGTAAGTTTAGATGCTGGCCCATTTTTGATGAACAACCTTGGTTGTTCTTGCTGATTGGTGGATAAATTCATCCACCAATAAAAAGGGCTGTCCAGAGTACTGAACCAAAAAAGAAGCATAGATGCCATCTTTTTCAAATAAAGATAGCAAGGGAACGAAAAAAGCAGATCTGCTTAGGTGTTTTCTTTGGCACCTTTTTTCGGACATCTCCCTGGGCTGTTCCCTGTAGTCGGCTACTGTTGGGGCTGTGAGAGGAGTCTGTGTAAGATCCAACACATAACGGGACCCCTGTGTTGAGGAGAGTCGGGCGCAGCGCTGATCTTTCGGTACCAATGTGTAAGTACCGATATTTGTTTGTTGACTAAATTCTATACACCATTTTTAAGCGGACGCTTCTGTCTTCCACTTAGACGCCATTCAAAACAAGCTGGGAGGAATCAGAAGACCGCTATCGTACACTTTGCTTTGCGGAAAGCCTGTGAAGGACATTCGATCTGGATATACATTCGGGAGCCCGCCTAAAGAGTTTCCATTTGAACTAAATAGCTACTTATTATTCTTTTGTTTTTGCTATTTTGTATGTACTAAGTTTATTAGTTAGGACCGGTCACTATTAAATGTGTCATTAAATAATAGATATTATCTAAGCTATTTGTTAGAAGGAGTACTTTTAATTTGTCTTTCTAATGTGTTTTTAACTTTTTTGGGAATTATAAATTTTGTTTTTAAATTTTTCCTTATATGTGCTTTATTTCATGTTTATATCCACGTATTCATTTAAACTTTTGAGCATTAATAAATATTTTTAACCCTTAAGTGTGAAAACATAATTTATCCCTTGTAGTGGAATTAGAGCTATATAGCTCATTTTTTAGATTGCACATGGTTATACGTTCAAAAATCTGAGATTTTTAATAGATTTTTAATAGTTATATATATTCCCCTTTTATACTGTTTACTTTAGCATCAATTTTTGCGCACTTATATATTTTTTCTACCCCTTGTCTTTAATTAAGATATCCAACAAAGAAACAATGTTCAGCACTGAGGGTACTATAGCAGACCACGGGAGCACCACCAAGCTCCTAATATGATACAAAAAGTCCAGAGGTGGCTGCAAAAGGAGTTTATTCAAAACACACAGGGAAACAGAGTAACGTTTCAGGAATACTCCCTTAATCAAGCTTTCAGCTTGATATGGTAATATAAAATGATTAATAATATATATATATATATATATATATATATATATATATATATATATATATATATATAAAAAACTCTACAATATACTTTATTTATTTTGTCCTCTTTTTCTGTAATTCTATTCTGAAATTGTCAGCTTTTCAGTTCCTGTTAGAAATGGAAGTGCAGAACACTGTTCCACACAGTCATTGGCTGCACACTCTAGTGACATATTTGTAATTGTCTCTAATTGGCCAAAGGAGAGAAGGTTACCTAAGTTACAACATGGCAGCTCCCATTGTTTTATAGACATTAAAACTTTACACTTATTTTATCACTATTTAAACATTTAATCAAACTTAAAAAAAAAACATCTACACGTTATTCTCAGACTAATCTTCTCTTTGAATGCATCATTCTACAGGGAGTGCAGAATTATTAGGCAAATGAGTATTTTGACCACATCATCCTCTTTATGCATGTTGTCTTACTCCAAGCTGTATAGGCTCGAAAGCCTACTACCAATTAAGCATATTAGGTGATGTGCATCTCTGTAATGAGAAGGGGTGTGGTCTAATGACATCAACACCCTATATCAGGTGTGCATAATTATTAGGCAACTTCCTTTCCTTTGGCAAAATGGGTCAAAAGAAGGACTTGACAGGCTCAGAAAAGTCAAAAATAGTGAGATATCTTGCAGAGGGATGCAGCACTCTTAAAATTGCAAAGCTTCTGAAGCGTGATCATCGAACAATCAAGCGTTTCATTCAAAATAGTCAACAGGGTCGCAAGAAGCGTGTGGAAAAACCAAGGCGCAAAATAACTGCCCATGAACTGAGAAAAGTCAAGCGTGCAGCTGCCAAGATGCCACTTGCCACCAGTTTGGCCATATTTCAGAGCTGCAACATCACTGGAGTGTCCAAAAGCACAAGGTGTGCAATACTCAGAGACATGGCCAAGGTAAGAAAGGCTGAAAGACGACCACCACTGAACAAGACACACAAGCTGAAACATCAAGACTGGGCCAAGAAATATCTCAAGACTGATTTTTCTAAGGTTTTATGGACTGATGAAATGAGAGTGAGTCTTGATGGGCCAGATGGATGGGCCCGTGGCTGGATTGGTAAAGGGCAGAGAGCTCCAGTCCGACTCAGATGCCAGCAAGGTGGAGGTGGAGTACTGGTTTGGGCTGGTATCATCAAAGATGAGCTTGTGGGCCCTTTTCGGGTTGAGGATGGAGTCAAGCTCAACTCCCAGTCCTACTGCCAGTTTCTGGAAGACACCTTCTTCAAGCAGTGGTACAGGAAGAAGTCTGCATCCTTCAAGAAAAACATGATTTTCATGCAGGACAATGCTCCATCACACGCGTCCAAGTACTCCACAGCGTGGCTGGCAAGAAAGGGTATAAAAGAAGAAAATCTAATGACATGGCCTCCTTGTTCACCTGATCTGAACCCCATTGAGAACCTGTGGTCCATCATCAAATGTGAGATTTACAAGGAGGGAAAACAGTACACCTCTCTGAACAGTGTCTGGGAGGCTGTGGTTGCTGCTGCACGCAATGTTGATGGTGAACAGATCAAAACACTGACAGAATCCATGGATGGCAGGCTTTTGAGTGTCCTTGCAAAGAAAGGTGGCTATATTGGTCACTGATTTGTTTTTGTTTTTGAATGTCAGAAATGTATATTTGTGAATGTTGAGATGTTATATTGGTTTCACTGGTAAAAAATAAATAATTGAAATGGGTATATATTTGTTTTTTGTTAAGTTGCCTAATAATTATGCACAGTAATAGTCACCTGCACACACAGATATCCCCCTAGAATAGCTATAACTAAAAACAAACTAAAAACTACTTCCAAAACTATTCAGCTTTGATATTAATGAGTTTTTTGGGTTCATTGAGAACATGGTTGTTGTTCAATAATAAAATTAATCCTCAAAAATACAACTTGCCTAATAATTCTGCACTCCCTGTATCTAGCATTTATTTAGTGTTTAATGTCCCTTTAAGATACCAAGAGAACGAAGAAAAATTGATAATAGCAGTAAATTAGAAAGTTGCTTAAACTTGCTCTATCTAAATCATGAAAGAAATGGGTTTCATATCCCTTTAATATTGCAAGTGCAGATCTAGATGTTCTACATAAATAGTATAAATGATCAAACTGCAGCCAACAACAACAAAAACATTATAAAAAATAATTTTAGAGGAATCATAAAGTATAAACTGTAAGATTCTATGAAAACCTGACCACTTCTACTGCTTATGTTCCTTGTGCTGATCTATATTGTAGAAGACTTCGGTGACCAGTACAAGTGACCTGCAGTTCAGACACATAAAATACTGCAAATTAAATCATAATCATTATTAAAAGCATTAGGTTGTGATGTGCAAAGGAGGAATTTCTACAGATGAGGGGGCCATTCCGAGGAATTCTTTGTCTCCTGGGTGGTACATGTATGCAGAGACTTTGTCTTCTTATGAAGATGAGTCAATTGCAGTAAATTTAGTTATGAGACTCTCCCCGGGTTCTGGAGTTCATACCCTTTACAAGAATTTCCATAAGCTGCTTTTGTTAGTTTTACAGCAAACTTGTACTTACCATTAATGGGTTAATGTAGTAAATGCAAAAATGAAAGAAGGTAACCCCTTCATTGCTGGAGAAAACTGTCTGAGGTTTAACTTTTAAAGGGACAGTCAACACCAAAAATGTTATTGTTTAAAAAGATAAGTAATCCCTTTATTTAGTTTAGCATAACTAACGCTGTTATATTAATACACTTTTTACCTCTGTGATTATCTTGTATCTAAGCCTCTGCAGACGGCCCCTTATCTCAGTTATATTAATATACTTTTTACCTCTGTGATTACCTTGTATCCAAGCTTCTGCAGACTGTCTCCTTATCCCAGTTCTTTTGACAGACTTGTATTTCAGCCAATCAGTGCTGACTCATACATAACTCCACGGGAGTGAGCACAATCTTATCTATATGGCACACATGAACTAGCACTGTTTATCTGTGATAAAACTGTCAAAATGCACTGAGATAACAGGTGGCCTTCAAGGGCTTAGAAATAAGCATATGAGCCTACCTATGTTTAGCTTTCAACAAAGAATACCAAGAGAACAAAGCAAATTTGATGATAAAAGTAAATTGGAAAGTTGTTTAAAATGACATGCTCCAATCTGAATCATAAAAGTTTGATTTGGACTTTACTATACCTTTAAACAGTGCAAATTTGGATTAGATATTACGCATGCTGTAAAATAATGAACCAATATTAAAACACCTAGTAACACTATTTACATATAACTAACTTATAGCGTCTCATTACGGTTTACTTATCGGTGTGGGGAGTCAGGGGAATTGTAGATTCATGCACTGTTAAAGGGGCACAAAACCCCACATTTTTCCTCCATGATTCAGATAGAACATACTATTTTAAACAAATTTCCAATTTAACTCTATTATCTAATTTGCTAAGTACTCTTGGTATCCTTTGTTGAAAAGCATACCTAAGTAGGCTCAGGAGGTGGCTGCACATAAATGCGTCTTGTAATCAGCTAGCTCACAGTAATGTATTGCTGCTCCTTCAATAAAGGATACAAAGAGAATGAAGCAAATGTAATATTATAAGTAATTTGGAAAGTAGCTTCAAACTGTGAGCTCTGTCTGAATCAAGAAAATCTGGGTTTCATGTCCCTTTAAAGAGGCAGCTAATAATATGAACCACCCTAATTTGTTAGAGCAGTTTATTCAATCAATAGTGTATATTGCAAAGTATTTATAAGCCCCACAAAGGTGTTAAATCCATAGATAAAGTCTGTCAGTGAGCCAGTTAGGCACAGCATACACAAGTAGCTGCCAATAACCTGGCTTGTCTTGCTCCACTACAGTTTATTTACAGGGCCACGGGAACCAATAGGATACGGTTTTCTTGCCATGCCCAGGTTGGTTTAATCTGATTGGTAGAAAATCAGCCAGTTTGCTAATACAAGTGAAGCAAGTCACATCCTCTTACTGCAAATGTAACCATCATGGTCATAACTACAATAAAGAACACACACAGGTGTCAGGTAATTAAATACAATTATTAAATGTAAATGGTTAGTAAGACTATTTAAAGGGCCAAAAGTCAAAATAAAATCTCATGATTCAGAAAGATCACAAACTTTTAAGAAATGTTACAATTTACTTCTAATCTGCACAGTCTTTTTATATTCATACTTTCTGAGGCACCAGCTACTACTGAGCAGTAGCACAAGATAACAGGGTATACGTATACTAGTCTGTGATTGGCTGATGTCTGTCACATGAAACAGGGGGCCGATAAAGGGGGAAAATAAATTCATTTGTCAGAAAAAAATCTACTGCTTATTTGAAAGAGTAGAGTAAGTGCTATTGCATTATTGCATTATTGTCTATTTATTATGCACTTGTTAATTATGTAATTCTCCTATATTAAGTGGTCCTTTAAGTTGGTTTAAACCAGTAAAACTGCACTATAATATATATATATATATATGCTTGACAGGCAATCAGAAGCAGCTTAGTTCCAACCTGTATCAGTTCAAAGCTGGTGCAGAAAGATTTTAAAGGAACATTAGATCCAGAATTTGTATTTTGGAATTCAGACAGAGACTACAATTTTAACCCCTTCCTGCCAGGACTCTTTTGTCGACATTGAAACAAATTAAAAATTAAAATCATGCAATAGTTTATGTGATCACGTGGTTTCAATGATGGGATCGGATCAGGGGGGTTGCCTATGAGGCCAGACATGACCCCCCAGCCCACGATCCCATATAGTAAGCGGCTGTTTCAGGACAAATGGTTAGGACATTCCATGCCGTCCAGCTCAGTTAGGACAGCATAGAACGTCCTAACGGTGGGAAGGGGTTAAACAACTTTCCAATTTACCTATATTATCTCATTTGCTTCATTCTTTTGGTATCCTTTGTTGAAGAAGCAGCAATGCACTACTGGGAGCTAGTTAATGCACTGAGTGAGCCAATAACATGAGGCATTTATATGCAGCTACCAATCAGCAGCTTCTGAGCCTACCTAGGTATCATGTTTAACAAAGGATACCAAGAGAACAAAACAAATGAGATAATAGAAGTAAAATTGAAAGTTGATTAAAATCACATGTTCTATCTGAATTGTAGGGGGAGAAAGAGAGGAAGGACCAATATAGTCATGAGAGAGAATGGAGAGAGATGAGAGGAGAGATGGAGAGTGGAATAAATGTGAGATGGAGAATGAAGAGAGAGGAGGGGAATAAGAGAAGACAGTGAAGAGAAGGGAGAGAGAGAAGATAAAGAGAGGAAGTAGAGAGTACAGAGACAACGGATGTGGCATAAGATGAGGGAGAGAAGAGGCAAATAGAGAAAAGACTGGAGAGACTGCGATAGTAAAGAGTAAAGAAGGAAGGAGAACGAGCATGGGAGGATGGACAGAGAAGAGAGAGAGTCTAATAAGCTTATTATCTCTGGTTGCAAATGGGTTAAAGTGCAGTCCCTGTGTCCCTTTTTCATGTTCACTTTTGCCTGTTGCCCCTGCCTTCTGATTATGAGGCTGGTGTGGCAGGCAGAATTGAGGAGCCTATACTTGATATCCAGATAAATTGCATTTGTGTAAAAGGCTGAGACGGTTAGAATATCCAGCTGTGCCAGGAGAAAGTTGGTGGCAGGGTTGCTATACTAACAGAAACTAACATCCCTGGGGCAAAAAAAAGAAAAGAAACAAAACACATTTTTTTCTCTCTGCCTCTCTGCGAGCCCCCATCATGAGTGAGGCCTTAGGCAGTTGCCTATTTGGCCTAACACTGGGGCTGCCTATGCTTTGAAGCCAGGAGAAATGGAAACAAAAAGCAAGTGACTTTAGTGGCGGGTGGGACAGATGACAAAGTGCAGGAACCATCATGCAAGTAGTCAGTATAGTCAACACAAAAAGGGCATCTTCAGATGTGGTATAATTAGAGGATACACAGGGGGTGGGAAGTGACCTTGTGAAATGGGTAAAGGATACACAGGGGGCGGGAAGTGACTTTGTGTGATGTGTAGAGGATACACAGGGGGCGGGAAGTGACTTTGTGTGATGTGTATAGGATACACAGGGGTGGGAAGGGACTTTGTGTAATGTGTAGTGGATACACATGGGGCGGGAAGTGACTTTGTGTAATGTGTAGAGGATACACAGGGGGTGGGAAGTGACTTTGTGTAATGTGTAGAGGATACACAGTGGGCGGGAAGTGATTTTGTGTAATGGGTAAAGGATACAATGGGGGCGGGAACTGACTTTGTGTAATGTGTAGAGGATACACAGGGGCGGGAAGTGACTTTGTGTAATGTGTAGAGGATACACAGGTGGTGGGAAGTGACTTTGTGTAATGTGTAGAGGATACACAGGGGGCGGGAAGTGACTTTGTGTAATGTGTAGAGGATACACAGGGGGCGGGAAGTGACATTGTGTGATGTGTAGAGGATACACAGGGGGTGGGAAGTGACTTTGTGTAATGTGTAGAGGATACACGGGGGTGGGAAGTGACTTTGTGTAATGTGTAGAGGATACACAGGGGGCGGGAAGTGACTTTGTGTGGTGTGTAGAGGATACACAGGGGGCGGGAAGTGACTTTGTGGGATGTGTAGAGGCGAGCATACACAGGGGGCGGGAAGTGACTTTGTGTAATGTGTAGAGGATACACAGGGGGTGGGAAGTGACTTTGTGTGATGTGTAGAGGATACACAGGGGGGTGGGAAGTAACTTTGTGTGATGTGTAAAGGATATAAAGGGGACGGGAAGTGACTTTGTGTGATGTGTAGAGGATACACGGGGGTGGGAAGTGACTTTGTGTGATGGGTAGAGGATACGCAGGGGGTGGGAAGTGACTTTGTGTAATGTGTAGAGGATACACAGGGGGTGGGAAGTGACTTTGTGTAATGTGTAGAGGATACACAGGGGGCGGGAAGTGACTTTGTGTAATGTGTAGAGGATACACAGGGGGTGGGAAGTGGCTTTGTGTGATGGGTAGAGGATAAAAATGGAGTAGGAAGTGACTTTGTGTAATGGGTAGAGGATACACAGGGGGCGGGGAGTGACTTTGTGTAATGGGTAGAGTATACAAAGGGGGGTGGGAAGTGACTTAGTGTAATGGGTGGATAATACATTGGGTAGTGGGAAGTGACTGTTTAATGGGTAGAGGAGACAATGGGGGTGGGAAGTGACTTTGTGTGATGGGTAGAGGATACAAATGGGGGAAGGGAAGTGACTTTGTGTAATGGGTAGAGGAGACAAAGTGGGGGGTGGCAACTAACTTTGTGTGATGGGTAGAGGATATATGGGAGCATGGGAAGTGACTTTGTGTAATGAATAGAGGAGACAAAGGGGCGGTGGCAACTAACTTTGTGTGATGGGTAGAGGATACATAGGGCATGGGAAGTGACTTTGTGTGATGGGTAAAGGATACAAATGGGGGACGGGAAGTGACTGTGTAATGGGTAGAGGAGACATGGGGCAGTACAAACACAATCTTTACACAAAAAAAACAAGAGGTGTTTAATGTCCTTTTAACCATAAGCAATAAACATTTTTTTTGGCCCCAATATGTTCTCTAGAGCAAGTTGGGGTGTCAGAACTCCAACCCATGTTTTCCCTATTTTACATTACCAACGTCCTGCAAATACCCTCTATTGTCATTACCCCAGTTTATCCACTCATGGCTATGGTCATCGAAGAATATAAAATGTTTGCTTCAAAGGACCACCAAATACAGCAGAACTGAAAAAAACACACAAAATATAATAAAAAGACAATGCAATAGCATTAAATTTGAAATGAGCAGTAGAATATTTTCTGTCACATTTCAAAGTCAATCTAATTTCCCCTCCCCTGTATCACATGACAACCATCATCCAATCACAAAATACATATACGTTTACACTGTGCACTTTTGCACATGCTCAGTGTAGGCGCTGGAGCCTCAGAAAATGTGCACAAAAAAAGGCTGTGCATATCTTGATAATGGAAGTATACTTAAAAAAAATGTTGTTTTTTTAAACTCTGTGCTTTATCTGAATCAAGAAAATTTAATTTTGATTTTAGTGACTTTTGTCTAAAATGACAATAAGTTCATTTTAGTTAAGTTTAAGCAACTTTCTAATTTACTCCTATTATCAATTTTCCTTCATTCTCTTACGGCTAGATTTAGAGTTTTGTCGGTAACGACCCGCGTATCTAACGCTGGCTTTTTTCTGGCCGCACCTTTAAAATAACTCTGGTATTGAGAGTCCACAGAATGGCTGCGTTAGGCTCCAAAAAAGGAGCGTAGAGCATATTTAACGCAACTTCAACTCTCGATACCAGAGTTGCTTACGGACGCGGCCAGCCTCAAAAACGTGCTCGTGCACGATTCCCCCATAGGAAACAATGGGGCTGTTTGAGCTGAAAAAAAACCTAACACCTGCAAAAAAGCCGCGTTCAGCTCCTAACGCAGCCCCATTGTTTCCTATGGGGAAACACTTCCTATGTCTGCACCTAACACTCTAACATGTACCCCGAGTCTAAACACCCCTAACCTTACACTTATTAACCCCTATTCTGCCGCCCCCGCTATCGCTGACCCCTGTATATTATTATTAACCCCTAATCTGCCGCTCCGTAAACCGCCGCTACTTACATTATCCCTATGTACCCCTAATCTGCTGTCCCTAACATCGCCGACCCCTATATTATATTTATTAACCCCTAATCTGCTGCCCACAACGTCGCCTCCACCTGCCTACACTTATTAACCCCTAATCTGCCAACTGGACCGCACCGCTATTATAATAAAGTTATTAACCCCTAATCCGCCTCACTAACCCTATAATAAATAGTATTAACCCCTAATCTGCCCTCCCTAACATCGCCGACACCTAACTTCAAACATTAACCCCTAATCTGCCGACTGGAGCTCACCGCTATTCTAATAAATGTATTAACCCCTAAAGCTAAGTGTAACCCTAACACTAACACCCCCCTAAGTTAAATATAATTTAAATCTAACGAAATTAATTAACTCTTATTAAATAAATTATTCCTATTTAAAGCTAAATACTTACCAGTAAAATAAATCCTAATATAGCTACAATATAAATTATAATTATATTATAGCTATTTTAGGATTTATATTTATTTTACAGGTAACTTTGTATTTATTTTAACCAGGTACAATAGCTATTAAATAGTTAAGAACTATTTAATAGCTAAAATAGTTAAAATAATTACAAAATTACCTGTAAAATAAATCCTAACCTAAGTTACAATTAAACCACCTAACACTACACTATCAATAAATTATTTAAATACAATATCTACAAATAAATACAATGAAATAAACTAACTAAAGTACAAAAAATAAAAAAGAACTAAGTTACAAAAAATAAAAAAATATTTACAAACATTGGAAAAATATTACAACAATTTTAAACTAATTACACCTACTCTAAGCCCCCTAATAAAATAACAAAGCCCCCCAAAATAAAAAAATGCCCTACCCTATTCTAAATTACAAAAGTTCAAAGCTCTTTTACCTTACCAGCCCTGAACAGGGCCCTTTGTGGGGCATGCCCCAAAGAATTCAGCTCTTTTGCCTGTAAAAAAAAACATACAATACCCCCCCCAACATTACAACCCACCACCCACATACCCCTAATCTAACCCAAACCCCCCTTAAATAAACCTAACACTAAGCCCCTGAAGATCTTCCTACCTTATCTTCACCCTGCCAGGTTCACCGATCCGTCCTCGGAAGTCTTGATCCAAGTCTCGGAAGTGTTGATCCAAGCCCAAGCGGGGGGCTGAAGAGTGACGTCCATCCTCGGGCTGAAGTCTGGATCCAAGCGGTGACTGAAGAAATCTATCCTCGGGCTGAAGTCGGAAGTCCATCATCTGGATGAAGTCTTCTATCAAGCCGCATCTTCAATCTTCTTTCTTCTGGAGCGGAGCGGAACCATCTTCTTCCAAGCCGACGCAGAACATCCTCTTCAACCGACGACTAGACGATGAATGACGTTTCCTTTAAATGACGTCATCCAAGATGGCGTCCCTCGAATTCCGATTGGCTGATAGGATTCTATCAGCCAATCGGAATTAAGGTAGGAATATTCTGATTGGCTGATGGAATCAGCCAATCAGAATCAAGTTCAATCCGATTCAATCCGATTGAACTTGATTCTGATTGGCTGATTCCATCAGCCAATCAGAATATTCCTACCTTAATTCCGATTGGCTGATAGAATCCTATCAGCCAATCGGAATTCGAGGGACGCCATCTTGGATGACGTCCCTTAAAGGAACCGTGATTCGTCGGGAAGTCGTCGTCGGAAGAAGATGGGTCCGAGGTGGAGGTCTTCAAGATGGAGCCAGTCCTCATCGGATGAAGATAGAAGATGCCGCTTGGAAGAAGATGGTTGCCGGTCCGGATCTACTCTTCTTCCCGGATAGGATGAAGACTTTGGAGCCTCTTCTGGACTTCTTCAGCCGTCGGATGATGGATGTCTAGCCCCCGCTTGGGCTTAGATGAAGATATCGGAGCCAGGATGGATCGGTGTGATACCCGGTGAGGTGAAGACAAGGTAGGAAGATCTTCAGGGGCTTAGTGTTAGGTTTATTTAAGGGGGGTTTGGGTTAGATTAGGGGTATGTGGGTGGTGGGTTGTAATGTTGGAGGGGGTATTGTATGTGTTTTTTTACAGGAAAAAGAGCTGAATTTCTTGGGGCATGCCCCGCAAAGGGCCCTGTTCAGGGCTGATAAGGTAAAAGAGCTTTGAACTTTTGTAATTTAGAATAGGGTAGGGCATTTTTTATTTTGGGGGGCTTTGTTATTTTATTAGGGGGCTTAGAGTAGGTCTAATTAGTTTAAAATTGTTGTAATATTTTTCTTATGTTTGTAAATATTTTTTTATTTTTTTAACTTAGTTCTTTTTTATTTTTTGTACTTTAGTTAGTTTATTTCATTGTAGTTATTTGTAGGTATTGTATTTAATTAATTTATTTATAGTGTAGTGTTAGGTTTAATTGTAACTTAGGTTAGGATTTATTTTACAGGTAATTTTGTAATTATTTTAACTAGTTTAGCTATTAAATAGTTCTTAACTATTTAATAGCTATTGTACCTGGTTAAAATAAATACAAAGTTACCTGTAAAA
This sequence comes from Bombina bombina, assembly GCF_027579735.1. NCBI lineage: Eukaryota > Metazoa > Chordata > Amphibia > Anura > Bombinatoridae > Bombina > Bombina bombina. The sequence continues at coordinate 258,227,025 of NC_069505.1, forward strand.
TAAATATAAATCCTAAAATAGCTATAATATAATTATGATTTATATTGTAGCTATATTAGGGTTTATTTTACAGGTAAGTATTTAGTTTTAAATAGGAATAGTTTATTTAATAAGAGTTAATTAATTTTGTTAGATTTAAATTATATTTAACTTAGGGGGGTGTTAGTGTTAGGGTTAGACTTAGCTTTAGGGGTTAATACATTTATTAGAATAGCGGCGAGATTCGGTCGGCAGATTAGGGGTTAATAATTGAAGTTAGGTGTCGGCGATGTTAGGGAGGGCAGATTAGGGGTTAATAAATATAATATAGGGGTCGGCGGTGTTAGGGGCAGCAGATTAGGGGTACATAGCTATAATGTAGGTGGCGGCTCTTTGCGGTCGGCAGATTAGGGGTTAATAAGTGTAGGCAGGTGGAGGCGACGTTGAGGGGGGCAGATTAGGGGTTAATAAATATAATATAGGGGTCGGCGATGTTAGGGCAGCAGATTAGGGGTACATAGCTATAATGTAGCTGGCGGCGGCGTGCGGACGGCAGATTAGGGGTTTATAAGTGTAGGTAGCTGGCAGCGACGTTGTGGGGGGCAGATTAGGGGTTAATAAATATAATATAGGGGTCGGCGGTGTTAGGGGCAGCAGATTAGGGGTACATAAGGATAACGTAGGTGGCGGTCGGCAGATTAGGGGTTAAAAAAATTTAATCGAGTGGCGGCGATGTGGGGGGACCTCGGTTTAGGGGTACATAGGTAGTTTATGGGTGTTAGTGTACTTTAGAGCACAGTAGTTAAGAGCTTTATAAACCGGCGGTAGCCCAGAAAGCTCTTAACTACTGACTTTTTTCTGCGGCTGGAGTTTTGTCGTTAGAATTCTAACGCTCACTTCAGCCACGACTCTAAATACCGGAGTTAGGAAGATCCCATTGAAAAGATAGGATACGCAATAGACGTAAGGGGATCTGCGGTATGGAAAAGTCGCGGCTGAAAAGTGAGCGCTAGACCCTTTTTTGACTGACTCCAAATACCGGCGGTAGCCTAAAACCAGCGTTAGGAGCCTCTAACGCTGGTTTTCACGGCTACCGCCAAACTCCAAATCTAGGCCTAAGTATCTTTATTTGAATGTAAGTTTAGGAGACAGCCCATTTTTGGTTCAGCACCTGGGTAACGCTTGCTGATTGTTGGCTACATTTAGACACCAATCAGAAAGTGCTACCCAGGCACTGAACCAAAAATGAGCCAGCTCCTATGCATTCTTGCTTTTTCAAATAAAGATAACAAGAGAACGAAGAGAAATTGATAATAGGAGTAAATTAGAAGGTTGCTTAAAATTGCTGCTCTATCTGAATCATGAAAGTGTAATTTTGACTAGACTATCCCTTTAAAGGGACATTAAACACTAAATACATGCTAGATAGAATGATGCATTCAAAGAAAAGATTAGTCCATGACTAACATGTAGATGTATTTTTTAAAGTTTCATTAGTTGTTTAAAAAGTGACAAAATAAGTGTAAAGTTTTAGTGTCTATAAAACACTGGGAGCTGCCATGTTGTAACTTGTGTTACCTTCTCTGCTGTGGCCAATTAGGGACAGTTATACATAGGTCATTAGAGTGTGCAGCCAATGGTTGTGCTGGATTTAACAGTGTTCTGCACTTCCATTTCTAACAGGAATTGAAAAGCTCACAATTTCAGAATGGAATTACAGGCAAAGAGGGCAAAATAAATAATGAAAGTATATTGCAGAGCTGTTTTATTATATACAATGTATCATTTTATATTACCATCTCAAAGTGTTTAATGTCCCTTTAATGACGATTTGCCTATCTTTGCTCTGGGCATGTAAGTGCTTTTTTATAACTAAGTTTGGACAAACTGTTATTACTATTAGATTTCTAGCATTTGCTGTCCAGACATGGAGACAAAATAAGGATTATCAGAGTGGACATGAAACAAAAGAATCTGTCGCTGCCACTCTCCCGAAGATTCGCGGCCTCATCGTATCTCGTCGTCTTTTGATGCTTTTTTCCTTTATAACGAAAAAAATTATAATAGAAAATTCACCAAAATAACTTAAAACAACAAAGTACGAAGGACTTAACAAAAAAACATGCAGTAATTTGTTCATACTTTATGAAGCTTATTAAGTCTTTTGTTCAGCATCCCATTTGTTCTAAGAAATAGTATTTTGATATATAATGTATTTACTTTCAGTAATTAATTTAAACAGCATTCATATGAAAATGTTGACAGATAAAGCAACAAGCGTGTTTTTTAAAGCAGCAATTTTAATTACACATTGACAGACAGCATTTTATAAACCAAAATATTGTCTGAAGGATTTTATTTTCGTTGTCCTATTTTGGCTCCATTCAACGGATTAAAGCGTTCCACGTAGTGCATACAGATTTTTTTTTTTAATGAGAAATTAAAAGATTACAAACAATAACCCGTGAATCATTCAATATACAAACTAAAGATGAATGGTAATTAGACGGAAAAATGATTAGCAGCTGATAGCTTTAAAGGAATTAAATTATTTGTTTGGGAAGGTACTTCTGCAGTTGCGGGTGGTGCAGTTGTTATCAGATTAATGGGGGGGGGGAATATTCCACATCTGCTGTGCGTAAACAAGTGCCAGTTTAACTCACTAACTGCTAAAGAGAGCTGGGACCAATTTGAATGTGTATGCAGCAATTTTTGGCAGCCAAATGGTTAACCATGGTTTTGTGTCACAGATTTAACTCCATATAACTACTCATTAGCCTATCACATCTGCAGATATTGATGTATAGTTTTTAACCCCAGAATTTTCACACACACACACACAGTATATATATATGTATATATATATATATATATATATATATATATATATATATATATATATATAATAGTAACAATTTTAATATTATTATGATAAAAGCAGCCCATGGGTACAATTCATTTAAATAAAACAATGATACAAAACTTGTAAGAGACAAAACAAAATTTGGCAAATACAGGGGGAGTTGAGGGCCCTATTCCCGTGGGAATTTACAAACTACAAGGGCAGGGAGGACTGCATGGGTGAGAATGATGTTAATACAGAGTTAGATGAGGGAAATGTTAGGTAAGTGAAATTAATTTGTTACGGAGTTGGGTGGTCGGCTTCCCTGAACAAAAATGTCTTTAAAGGGACACTGAACCCAAATTTTTTCTTTTGTGATTCAGATAGAGCATGCAATTTTAAGCAACTTTCTAATTTACTCCTATTTTTCTTCGTTCTCTTGCTATCTTTATTTGAAAAAGAAGGCATCTAAGCTAAGGAGACAGACAATTTTTGATTCAGAACCATGGACAGCACTTGTTTATTGGTGGATTAATTTATCCACCAATCAGCCAGAACAACCCAGGTTGTTCACCAACAATGGGCCGGTGTTCTAAAATTAGTCTCAACTTATAAGAATGTGGGACCCGCGTCACTTCCGATGACGTGACATCAGCTGTTGGAGGTGTGTGGCGCTCACTGCGCAAGAGGCCCATCCTCCTAAAGTCAGCTGTTGAAGCCTACACAACGCGTCAATGAATTCTATGGGCAGTATACTTAATTGTGCAGGCAGACAGAATACCGCGCATGCGCACACGGCCGGACTCCTCACGCTCAGTTAAATAAACTGCATCAGAGGGTCCATAATTTCCACAGGCGATTTGCCTTTAGTGCGCATGTGCGCACTGCCATAAACTGGGGGTAAAAAACAAACACAACTATTAAACATAAAATAAATATGAGAAGCCCAAATTTTCAACTTTTACTTTATACAGTGGATTATATATTTCATGTACTGTGTAATTTTGTTACATTTTGTGGGGTCACATGACACTGTACATGAAATTGTTTAATATAATCCACCGTATACAGTACAGTAAAAATTGAAAATTTGGGCTTCTCATATTTTTTTTTTTTTTAAAAAGCTTTATTGAATGAGCAGAGTACAAAATTTAACAAACATTCGTTAATATACAGGCGCTGTGAGCGAAATAATACATTCAAATTATGGTATAATTCAAATAGTAATAATGGTTAATTATCGGTGCCCCTTGCTTACACTTCTGACTCATTGTTCTCAAGTAGGCGTGTAATGTTATACAGTGCAAATTTATTGAGGCTTCCAAATTATAAGTTAGCTTGGGCATTAATTCATACCCAAGAGAGAAAGGAGAGAGAGGGGGCTAGGAGAAAAAGAGGAGGGGAAGGAAGAAGAAGAGTTCTCATATTTATTTTATGTTTAATAGTTGTGTTTGTTTTTTACCCCCAGTTTACGACAGTGCGTGCATGCGCAGTGAAGGCAAATCGCCTGTAAAAATTATGGACCCTCTGATGCAGTTTATTAAACTGAGCATGAGGAGTCGGGCCATGTGCGCATGAGCGGTATTCTGCATGCCTGCGCAATGAAGTATACAGCCCATAGAATTCATTGGTCCATTGTGTAGGCTTCAACAGCTGATTTTAGGAGGATGGGCCTCT
>NC_069505.1:258236522-258341522 GCF_027579735.1 Bombina bombina
TCACGGGGTTGCCTCTGGCCATGATTCCCCCGGGGGGGGAAGCCATGATTGGAGGAAGCCGGATTCGTCATTTCTGACGTATGAAGAGGCTTCTGACGACCGGGGAATCTCTGGAGCGGCTGTCAGGATTAAAAAGGTAAGTTTTTGAAGAAAACGAGTGAAATGTCAATTTTGATTAATTAAAGTGACCTTGTTTTTAATAGGATTATTAAAAACCGGCACTAATTCATCAAAATTGACCTTCACTTTAAGTGTAGAGGGAGAAGGGCCACAAAACTAATAAGGGAATGGAGGATTTAGACTGTGAGGAGAGGTTGGGACTGTTTTCTCTAGAAAACAGGCGCTTAAGAGGTGACATGATTAATTTATATAAATATATTCAAGGCCCATATATAGAGATGGTAGAAGTTATGTTTGTTCCAAGGTAGCAATTTGTAACAAGAAGTCACAATTTAAGGCTACAGCAAAGGAAATTTAATATCCAGCAACGTAATCGTTTTTCAACTGTAAGAGAAATCAAATTGTGGAACTCATTAACTAAGGAGGTAGTAAATGCATATACCTTAGATATGTTTAAAATTGGCTTAGATACATTTCTGACTAGAAAAATAATTTAGGGATTTGATAGTATTAAATGGGTCATCTTTTTTATTGATTTATATAAATGTCATCAATATTGCTTATATTATACAACTAGATTATTTCTAATCATATATGATTCATTTAAAGAATTGTACAATGTACGTATTTATGCTTTTTCTATATGATCTTATGTCCAACACATTGTATTTGATGAACGTTGTAATTTTGAAAATGTAATAAATATAAAAAAAAAAGGTCAGCTTTTCTGTAGAGAACACTGTACAAGATATGTGTGTTTTCTTGGAGAGACAATTGGTCATTATTTTCTACTTAAAGGGAAACGAAGCCCACATTTTTTTCTTTCATGATTCAGATAGAGAATACAATTTTAAACAACTTTCTAATTTACTTCTATTATCTAATTTGTTTCATTCTCTTGGTATCATTTGTTGAAGGAGCAGCAGTGAACTAATGGTTTCTAACTGAACACATGGGTGAGCCAATGACAATCAGTATATATATGCAGCCACCAATCAGCAGCTAGAACCTAGGTTCTCTGCTGCTCATGAGCTTGTCTAGATAAACCTTGCAGCAAAGGATAACAAGAGAAGGAAGCAAATTAAATAATAGAAGTAAATTGGAATGTTGTTTAAAACTGTATTCTCTATCTGAATCATGAAATACATTTTTTGGGTTTCATGTCCCTTTAAGGGAAGAGGTTGGGCACACGGAACCTCACTGGGTCCTCTGTATCTCCTGCACGTCTGATTACCACCATCCCAAAGAAAGATCAGGCGTGAAATTCAAAGAGACACTAAAGGCATAATTAATGCATAGTAAAAACATATGCAACGCACTGGCATTTTTTATTTTGTCTGCTTTTTTCTGCGTGCAGAGAAGCTAATATACATAAGTATTTACTACACAATTGCTGGATCAGTGCACCAATGTAGCCACCAATCAGCAAGCGCTACCCAAGGTGCTGAACCAAAAATAAGCTGGCTCCTAAGCTTATATTCCTACTTTTTCAAATAAAGATACCAAGAGAACAAAGAAAATTGATAATAGGAGAAAATTAGAAAGTTGCTTAAAATTGCTGCTCTATCGGAATCATGAAAGAAAAAATTTAAGTTCAGTGTCCATTTAAGCAAACCAGAGTACTACTGAGATTCAACGTCAGTATGAGCATGAGTGATGCATTTTGCTCTGTTTCATTGCTGTAATAAAAAAGCACTAAGCAGTGGCTTTTACTTAAAGGGACAGTTTACTCCATAATGTTTATTGTTTAAAAAATGATATATAATCCCTTTAATATCCATTCCCCAGTTTTGCATAACCAAACCAGACTTGCAGTTAAGCCTGATAAATAACTCCACAGGAGTGAGACAATGTTAACTATATGAAACACATGAGCTAGAACTGTCTAACTGTGAGATAAGAGGCGGTTTTCCATAGTTTAGAAATCAGTTTGAGCCTACCTAGATTTAGCTTTCAAAAATGAATACCAAGAGAACAAAGCAAATTTGATGATATAAGTAAAATGGAAAGTTATTAAAAATTACCTGCCCTATCAGAATCATGAAAGTTTAAATTTTGACTAGACTGTCCCTTTAAGGTTGCCTCAAGCATTGAACATGTGAGGGGGAAGCCAGACATTGCGCATGTGTAATACTTGTGGCTACCTTAACAAAGATGGCCCCCACACATCTACAGTGTCATTATTTCACTGCCAGCGGCCATCTTGGTTAAAGTTGCTGGATGTCCGTTACTTATGGAGGGCGCCTATGGGCATATGCCTACTCAGCCTTATCATAAATCCGACCCTGCCCCTAAGTGTTTACTAAATGGAAAGAGCCTTCTATGCTTAACAAAACAGAAGTAACACTAACTGTGCATTTCTATTATGTGTGTTACATACAGCCATGGGGGTCCTGTCAGTCAAGGCTATGTGTGTTACTGGCAACCAAGGGGATAGAATGACTGCTCAGTTGGAAAATATACATGGTGGGATAAAGGGTGAGGCCTAAGGTTGAGCTTTTTTGGGGGGGGAGGGGGGGCATTTTTATGAATCACAGCAGGAAACCCTACATGTGACAGACAAATGACAGTATAAATACTTATAGCGTGTATCTTGTCTGCATACCTACTGTAGTGCAATGCTGGATTACAGGTGCAGATTATTCATATTCCAGCACCTTAGAACATTTTATTATTGTGCTTGAACTGATCGATGTATGTAACCCCTGCAAATGGGGGGTAAGCACACAGTTAAAGAAACATGAAAATTAAAGATAGATAGCACTAAATATATGCTCATAAAAAGGCCGCACTTAAAGGGACAGTCTACACTAAAATTGTTATTGGTTAAAAAGATAGATAACGCCTTTACTACACATTCCCCAGCTTTGCACAACCAACATTGTTATATTAATATACTTTATAACATTTATACCTCTAAATTTCTGCCTGTTTCAAAGGCTCTATAGACAGCCTCTTAATCACATGTTTTTTTATTTGCTTTTAACAACAGGAGACTGCTAGTTCATGTGAGCCATATAGATAACATTGTGCTCTCTCCCAAGGAGTTATTTAGGAGTTAGCACAGCACAGTACTAAATGCAAGTCAATAGATAATAAATAGACACAGTCATGTGATCAGGGGGCTGTCAGAGGTAATAAGTATATTAATATAACCGTGCTGGTTATGCAAAACTGGGGAATGGGTAATAAAGGGATTATCTATCTTTTAAAACAATAACAATTCTATAGTAGACTGTCCCTTTAAATATTTAAAAAAACATTTTTTTTGTATGAAAGGGACACGAAACCTAAAATTTTTCCTTTTGTGATTAAGATAAAGAATACAATTTTAAAAAGTTTGCAATTTACTTCTATTATCAAATTTGCTTCATTCCCATCATGTCTGCAGCATTACATGACAGGAAATAATGCTGCCATCTAGTGCTCGTGCTTATGTGTAACTTTAGTGTCTCCCTCTCTTATTATTCATAGTTTTACTTGATTGAGCAATAGTATTTGTATCTAGTGATGGTGTTTATCAATTTGAGTAATGTCAGTGTAATGTCAGAGTAATGTCAGAGTAATGTCAGTGTATTGTCAGTGTAATGTCAGTGTAATGTCAGTGTATTGTCAGTGTAATGTCAGAGTAATGTCAGTGTAATGTCAGAGTAATGTCAGTGTATTGTCAGTGTATTGTCAGAGTAATGACAGTGTAATGTCAGAGTGATGTCAGTGTAATGTCAGTGTATTGTCAGTGTAATGTCAGAGTAATGACAGTGTAATGTCAGAGTGATGTCAGTGTAATGTCAGTGTATTGTCAGTGTAATGTCAGTGTAATGTCAGAGTAATGTCAGTGTATTGTCAGTGTAATGTCAGTGTATTGTCAGTGTAATGTCAGTGTAATGTCACTGTAATGTCAGTGTATTGTCAGTGTAATGTCAGTGTAATGTCAGAGTAATGTCAGTGTATTGTCAGTGTATTGTCAGTGTAATGTAATAGTAATGTCAGTGTATTGTCAGTGTATTGTCAGTGTAATGTCAGTGTAATGTCAGAGTAATGTCAGTGTATTGTCAGTGTAATGTCAGTGTATTGTCACTGTAATGTCAGTGTATTGTCAGTGTAATGTCAGTGTAATAATATCAGTGTGCTTTACCAGTTCCCAAAATCAAAGTTACATTAAAAAACTTTTAGGGAATAAGTCAAAACGTTTTTTCCGGTGTTTATCAAGTCCTTTTAGGTGTTAAATTCATTACAATGGGTTGAGCTTCAGGTAATATCAGATCTCATTATGTTATCACTTTCATGTACACAGACTTGCTTCCTTATCTTATATTTGTCTGGAACACCAAAGCTCAATACATAGAGAGAACAATGGCAAATTATCATTTTATTACTTAACTATCATGCCCCCCACTGAGGGAGTAATCTCTTCTGCTGGCTGTGTTTACTTAGGCTTGTCAATAGCGTATACGCCAGTATCAAAACTTTCAGTATAGGTTGGGAAACCACAAGCTAAATCAGCTATTTCAAATGCTGAAATATGAGTAAAGGAGCTACTTGCAACCAATTTAATACACTCTAGCAGGTAAAAAGGATCATTGGGAATAATTTAAAGGGGAGAAAGTTTTTGGGTGAACTGTCCCTTTAAGTATCGATAATTTGATATTGTGATAAAAAAACGGGACTGGCACATGCAAAGTAATGAGCCATTTTGGCAAAAAACAATAACAAAAAAATACTGCCAATAAACAATGAAAATGGCTGATAATTATCAGTAAATTATAGATGGTGATCAGCTCGTGCTTAGAGAAGCATGAAATGTTTGCATTGGATGTGCCTTTAAACTGACAGATTGGAGCAGTTGCCTTCTGTTTGACAACTATATAATCACAGTTTCTGTTACATTTCCCTACACCCTGAAGCTTCTGCTCAGCTAAATAAAATCTATATACAAGAATCCCGTACAGTGATAATTAGGGTAGATCTATGTGCAGGCTCACAGCATTATCTCAGGATCTGAGCCCAGCTTCTTTATCAATAGCAGTCGCATCTTCTCCAGGCGTGAATCTAAGAGAATAAACGTATCCTATAATAGCCCTAATTCTTATCTGAGCTGTCCCTGCACATACCCCCATCTCCATGTCTGATGCAGGAAATTCACGCCAGAGATTAGCAGGCCGGGAGAGGCATAGCCTTATCTAATACAGCAGCTTTATTCACAGCCCTGCTAGACTGTGGATGAAATAAAAGATGCCCTGACAGAGGCTCTATAATCCCTGATCATGCTGTAGCTGGGGCAATATCTTCTGGGGCTTTCATTTGTGCTTTACCTATGAACCCCCCAAAAACTTTACAAATAATTGTACATAACTAAATAATAAACACATCATTTGTGTTTTATACAATCTATCATCACTTCTTATGTAAGATTTACAAGTCCTGCAGTATTTATCTTTGTAACGCTGGGTCAATTAATCAAATATTCAGCTCTGAAAAATATATGAGAGTGTGAGCTAATTTGCTTATCAAATGAATTCACTTATACACTCATCTAATCTGTCTACCAATCTCTGTATTTATCGTTATCTAGTCTGTATATATCTTTGTGTATCTTCTTATCTCTCTCTGTGTGTCTTTCTGTATCTATCTGTCCTTCTGTATATGTGTGTCTATCATCCATCCCTATCTCTGTCTGTATCAGTATGTCTCAAGTCTATCTGTCTGTCCATCTCTCTGTATCTTTCTATATCTGTTTGTATATTTATCTTTCTAACCATCTTTCTCCCTCTCTCTTTCTTCTCATATATATATATATATATATATATATATATATATATATATATATATATATATATATATATATATATATATACACACACACACATATATACACACACAGTATATATTTATATTTACTGTATATGTCTCTTTATCTATGTTTCTGTCTCTCTGTATTTATCTGGCTGTCTATATCGGTATCTGTCTTTCTGTCTCTCTCTATCTGTATGTCTATTTTTGTGTCTCAGTCTACCCATTTGGTTTTCTCTATATGTCTATATTTTTTTTTTGTCTTTCTCTCTATCTCCTTTTCTCTCTCTCTCTCTCTCTCTCTCTCTCTCTCTCTCTCTCTCTCTCTCTTTCTATCTCTCTCTTTCTCTCTCTATCTCACCCCCCTTTTCTCTCATTTTCTCACTCTCTCCCTCTTTCTCTCTTTCCCCCTTTCTCCTCTCTCTCTTTTTCTCTATATCTATCTCTCCCTTTCTCTCTCTCTTTTTCTTCTCTCTCTGTCTTTTTCTCTCTATCTCTCCATCTCTCTCTCTCTTTCTCTCTCTTCATTTATCTACCTATCCATCTACCTATATCTTTATATCAGTATCTCTCTCTATCTGTATGTCTATTTTTGTATGTCTCAATCTACCATTTGGTTTTCTCTACATCTATCTATTTTGTTTTTTTCTTTCTCTGTCTCTTTCGCTCTGTCTTTTTCTCTCTCTTTTTCCTCTCACTCTCTCTTTCTCTATCTCACTCTTGCCCCTTCTCTCTGTCTTTCTCTCTGTCTCATATTCTCTCTCTCTGTCTCTCATTTTCTCTCTCTCTCTCTATCTCTCTCTCTCTCTCTCTCTCTCTTTTTCTCTCTCTTTTTCGCTCCGTTTTCTCTCTCTCTATCTCTCTCTTTATCTCTATATCTATCTCTCTCTTTCTCTTTCTCTCTCTCTATTTTTCTACCTATCGAATACGATCGGGCTGATTGACACCCCCTGCTACCGGCCGATTGGCAGGGGGTGGTATTGCACCAGCAGTTCACAAGAATTGCTGGTGCAATGGCATTTATCGATGTGCGGCGGACATGATCCGCTATATCCATTCATGTCCGTCTGCACATTAATAAATGGACCCCTATATGTCTATTTTGTTTTCTCGCTCTCTCTTTCTCTCTATCTGTCTCTCTTTTTCTCTCTCTCTCTCTCTTTATATCTCTCTCTCTCTCTTTTTCTCTCTCTCTTTTTCGCTGTTTTTTCTCTCTCTATCTCTCTCTTTCTCTATCTATTCTTATACCTATCGAATATGATCGGGCTGATTGACACCCCTGCTAGCTGGTGCAATGATAAATGCCGACAGCATATTCTGTCGGCATTTATCGATGTGCGGCGGACATGATCTGCTATATCGGATCATGTCCATCCGCACTTTAATAAATAGACCCCTATATGTCTATCTATTTTGTTTTCTTGCTCTCTCTTTCTCTCTGTCTCTCTCTTTCTCTCTATCTCTTTTTTTCTCTCTAACTATCCCTTTTTTCTCTCTCTTTCTTTCTCTCTTTTTCACTCTCTCTTTTTCGCTCTCTCTCTCTCTTTATCTCCCTCTCTCTTTTTCTCTCTCTATCCCTTTATCTCTCTCTCTCTCTCTCTCTCTATCTATCTATCTATCTATCTCTCTCTTTCTCTCTCTCTACCTCTCTCTCTCTTTCTATCTCTCTATCAATATCTCTATCTCTCTCTCTATCTATCCCTCTCTTTCTCTCTCGCTCTATATATCTCTCTCTTTCTATCTCTCTCTCTATCTCTTTCTCTCTCTCTATCTATCTATCTATCTATCTATCTATCTATCTATCTATCTCTCTCTCTATATATATATATATATATATATATATATATATTTATCTTTCTATCTCTCTCTCTCTCTCTCCATCTCTATCTCTTTCTATCTCTCTCTCTTTCCATCTCTCTATATGTCTCTCTCTCTCTCTCTCTCTCTCTCTCTCTCTCTCTTTCTCTCTCTCTCTCTATCTGTCTATTCATCTCTACCTCTCTATCTGATAGCAATAACTTGGAGCATTTTAAACTAACATCAGTACTGTAGAGAGCTCACAACTTCATGAATATAGGCCACACAATTTGACAGTGGAGAATATGTTACATAATCCCATGGACTCTTCTTGTTATGGCTAATATAGTCTGTGTTTACTGTCACTAGGAGTGAGTTTCACTCTATATCCCCTGCTTACCCTGCGCATTATTTGTGTTTAGATGATTCGGCGTGTTGGCCTGTTAATGTTATATGTAATGAGATGCTAATCAGTGAATTCTTGTTTTATCAAACACACATGTTGAGCATTTTCTGGCCTGCGTTATTTCTAGCTGCATTGAGGCAGCGGCAGCGGTGATTTCAGGCGACTGGCGCTGAGTACATTGCTGTTGGCAAGTAATGGCAAGTAATGGCTGGAATGAAAACAACAAGCTAAAAATATTGCAATTCATGTGACCCTGAAAGCTACTAAACTGTGGACTTAGAACACAGTGGAGTTCCAGGCGATGTGACTCTTACATTTGTCTGTGCTCTGAGTGGCACTAAATACCAGGCACAAGAAGTGGGACCCCGGTCTGGGGGGGAAATCATCAGCAGTTGCTTGTACACAGTAATACCCAGCACAGGGTGCACTATCAATTTCGCTGAGATGCGCTACAATTAGTGCATAAATTGATATTACAAGTCCTCAGTAAAGATAAATAACCAGATAATGTTTAGCGCAGACAGCATCCCTCGGGTGCACACTATACTATTAATAGATATTGCGACCACGCTAAACAACACTCATATTACAAGTTAAACGTTATGTGTTGCGCTCAAGCATAATACATAACAGTGCTAAAGCACTATCTGAAATATGTGTGTGTATGTATATATATATATATATATATGTGTGTGTGTACTTGTGTTTTTATATGTGTACATACTGTAGGTGCATACACACACATATATACACACATGTACACACACGTTTACATATATATCTGACAAACACATTGACATATAAAATATCCATTTTAAACATATTTGTTTTTGCTTGTTTTTTCTTTTATAGAAATACTTATAATACCTTTGTTCTTCACTTAGAAGAAAATGTTCTTTTTAACCCCTTAATGACAGAGGACGTACCAGGTATGTCCTGCAAACACTCGCCTAGATTACGAGTCTTGCGTTAGCCTTAAAAAGCAGCGTTGAGGGGTCCCAATGCTGCTTTTTAACGCCCGCTGGTATTACGAGTCAGGCAGGTACAGGTGTACCGCTCACTTTTTTTCCGCGATTTTAGCATACCGCAAATCCCCGTACGTCAATTGCGTATACTATCTTTTTAATGGGATTTGCCTAATGCCGGTATTACGATTGCTGGACAAAGTGAGCGGTAGACCCTCTCCTGTCCAGACTCCTACCGCATTTAAAAGTCAGCAGTTAAGAGTTTTATGGGCTAACGCCGTAACATAAAACTCTTAACTAAAGTGCTAAAAGTACACTAACACCCATAAACTACCTATTAACCCCTAAACCGAGGCCCGCCCCACATCGCAAACACTTAACTAAAATGTTTAACCCCTAATCTGCCGACCAGACATCGCCGCCACTTTAATAAATATATTAACCCCTAAACTGCCGCACTCCCGCCTTGCAAACACTAGTTAAATTTTATTAACCCCTAATCTGCCAGCTCTAACATCGCCAACACCTACCTACATTTATTAACCCCTAATCTGCCGCCCCCAACATCGCTGCTACTATATTAAATGTATTAACCCCTAAATCTAACCCTAACACCCCCCTAACTTAAATATAGTTTAAAAAAATATAAATAAAATTACTACAATTAATTAAATTATTCCTATTTAAAACTAAATACTTACCTGTAAAATGAACCCTAAGATAGCTACAATATAACTAACAGTTACATTGTAGCTATCTCAGGGTTTATTTTTATTTTATAGGCAACTTTGTATTTATTTTAACTAGGTACAATAGTTATTAAATAGTTATTAACTATTTAATAACTACCTAGCTAAAATAAGTACAAATTTACTGTAAAATAAACCCTAACCTAAGTTACAATTACACCTAACACTACACTATAATTAAATTAATTACCTAAACTAACTACAATTAAATAAAATTAAATAAACTAAATTATGAAAACCCCCCACTAAATTACAGAAAATAAAAAAGAAATTACAATCTTTTAAACTAATTACACCTAATCTAATCCCCCTAATAAAATAAAAAAGCCCCCCAAAATAAAACAATTCCCTACCCTATACTAAATTACAAATAGCCCTTAAAAGGGCTTTTTGCGGGGCATTGCCCCAAAGTAATCAGCTCTTTTACCTGTAAAAAAAAAATACAATACCCCCCCAAAATTAAAACCCACCACCCACACACCCAACCCTACTCTAAAACCCACCCAATCCCCCCTTAATAAAACCTAACACTACCCCCTTGAATATCACCCTACCTTGAGCCGTCTTCACCCAACCGGGCACAAGTGGACCTCCAGAGGGGCAGAAGTCTTCATCCAATCCGGCCAGAAGAGGACATCCAGACCGGCAGAAGTCTTCATCCAGGCGGCATCTTCTATCTTCTTCCATCCGGAGCGGAGCGAGTCCATCTTGAAGACATCCGACGCGGAGCATCCTCTTCCATCCGACGGCGACTGAAGAATGAAGGTTCCTTTAAGTGACATCATCCAAGATGGCGTCCCTTCAATTCCGATTGGCTGATAGAATCCTATCAGCCAATCGGAATTAAGGTAGGAAAAATCCTATAGGCTGATGCAATCAGCCAATAGAATTGAGCTTGCATTCTATTGGCTGATTGGAACAGCCAATAGAACGTGAGCTCAATCCTATTGGCTGATTGGATCAGCCAATAGGATTGAACTTCAATTCTATTGGCTGATTGCATCAGCCAATAGGATTTTTCCTACCTTAATTCCGATTGGCTGATTCTATCAGCCAATCAGAATTGAAGGGACGCCATCTTGGATGGCGTCACTTAAAGGAACCTTCATTCTTCAGTCGCCGTCAGATGGAAGAGGATGCTCCACGTCGGATGTCTTCAAGATGGACTCGCTCCGCTCCGGATGGAAGAAGATAGAAGATGCCGCCTGGATGAAGACTTCTGCCGGTCTGGATGTCCTCTTCTGGCCGGATCGGATGAAGACTTCTGCCCCTCTGGAGGTCCACTTGTGCCCGGTTGGGTGAAGACGGCTCAAGGTTGGGTGATCTTCAAGGGGATAGTGTTAGGTTTTATTAAGGGGGGATTGGGTGGGTTTTAGAGTAGGGTTGGGTGTGTGGGTGGTGAGTTTTAATGTTGGGGGGGTATTGTATTTTTTTTTACAGGTAAAAGAGCTGATTACTTTGGGGCAATGCCCCGCAAAAAGCCCTTTTAAGGGCTATTTGTAATTTAGTATAGGGTAGGGAATTTTTTTATTTTGGGGGGCTTTTTTATTTATTAGGGGGATTAGATTAGGTGTAATTAGTATTGTATTTAATTGTAGTTAGTTTAGGTAATTAATTTAATTATAGTGTAATGTTAGGTGTAATTGTAACTTAGGTTAGGGTTTATTTTACAGGTAAATTTGTACTTATTTTAACTAGGTAGTTATTAAATAGTTAATAACTATTTAATAACTATTGTACCTAGTTAAAATAAATACAAAGTTGCCTGTAAAATAAAAAATAAACCCTAAGATGGCTACAATGTAACTATTAGTTATATTGTAGCTATCTTAGGGTTTATTTTACAGGTATTTAGTTTTAAATAGGAATAATTTAGTTAATTATAGTAAATTTATTTAGATGTATTTAAATTATATTTAAGTTAGGGGGTGTTAGGGTTAGATTTAGGTTTAGGGGTTAATAAATTTATTATAGTGGCGGCGACGTTGGCGGCGGCAGATTAGGGTTTAATAAATTTAATATAGTTGCGGCGACGTTGGGGGGCAGATTAGGGGTTAATAAATAAAATGTAGGGTTCGGCGATGTTGGGGGCATCAGATTAGGGGTTCATAAGTATAATGTAGGTGGCGGCGGTGTCTGGAGCGGCAGATTAGGGGTTAATAATATAATTTAGGTGGCGACGATGTCGGGGGCGACAGATTAGGGGTTAATAAGTGTAATATTAGGGGTGTTTAGACTCAGGGTTCATGTTAGGGTGTTAGTTGTAAACGTAAATTTTCTTTCCCCATAGGAAACAATGGGTCTGCGTTAGGAGCTGAACGCTGCTTTTTTGCAGGTGTTAGTTTTTTTTTCAGCCATCTTAGCCCCATTGTTTCCTATGGGAATATCGTGCACGAGCACGTTTTACCTGCTTACCGCTAACGTAAGCAGCGCTGGTATTGAGGTGAGCTGTGGAGCTAAATTTTGCTCAACACTCACTTTTCTGAGGCTAACGCCGGCTTGCAGAAAACTCGTAATACCAGCGCTGTCTTAAGTGAGCGGTGAGAAAAAAAGGAGCGTTAGCACCGCACAGCCTTACCGACAAAAACTTGTAATCTAGCCGACTGTCAGTTAATGACATTGGACGTACCTGGTACATCCTCTGTGAAATTGAGCGCTGGAAGTGAATGCTATCGCTTTCAGCCGCCGTCAGGGTATTGCAGCAATGCCTTGATATTGAGGCATTGTGCAATACCCTCCTAAACTGCAGCAAATATATTTTAAAAAAAAATTCTAAAAAAAATAAAAGGCTTTTTATTATAAAATGGCGGTGACAATTGTTAGGTCATCAGGGGGTGGGATGTGTCAGGTGGGAGGCTATACTAAAGCTACAATTAACCCTACAAGATACCTAATTAACCCCTTCACTGCTGGGCATAATACAAGTGTAATACAGCGGCATTTACCGGCCTTCTAATTACCAAAAAGTAATGCCAAAGCCATAAATGTCTTCTATTTCTGAACAAAGGAGATCCCAGAGAAGCATTTATAACCATTTGTGTCATAATTGCACAAGCTGTTTGTTAATAATTTCAGTGAGAAACCTAAAGTTTGTGAAAAAGTTTGTGAAAAAGTTAACATTTTCTTTTTATTTGATCGCATTTGGTGTTGAAAGGGTGGCATGAAATATACCAAGATGGGCCTAGATCAATACTTTGTGTTGTCTACTAAAAAAAAATATATATATACATGTGAAGTGTTATTCAGTGATTCCTGACAGATATCAGTGTTGTACAATGTAACTATCGCTAATTTTGAACAATGTAACTGTTGCTAATTTTAAAGAAAAAAATGGTTTGGAAATATCAAAATGCTACTTGTACTTATTGCCCTATAACTTGCAAAAAAGCAAAGAACGTGTAAACATTGGGTATTTCCAAACTCAGGACAAAATTTAGAAACTATTTAGCATTGGTGTTTTTTGGTGGTTGTAGATGCGTATGAGATTTTGGGGGTCGAAGTTAGAAAAAGTGTGTTTTTTTCGATTTTTTAAAATCATATTTTATCAGTTTTTATAGTAAATTAAATGATATGATTAAAATAATGGTATCTTTATAAAGTCCATTTAATGGTAAAAAAAAAACAGTATATAATATGTGTGGGCACAGTAAAGGAGTAAGAGAAAAATTACAGCTAAACACAAGCACTGCAGAAATTAAAAAATAGCCCTGGTCCTTAATGATAAGAAAATTGAAAAATGGTCTGGTCACTAAAGGGTTAATATAAAAAATAAATATAGATAAATAGTTGTATAGATATATAGCTATAGATATATATTTTAAATATCGTTAAATATATAGATATATATATTTAAAGATCAGTTTTGGTGAATCTATCACAGCATTGAGTTCACAATGACATTAACAAAATATAGTCATTCTAAAGCATCACAGCTCTATCCTTTCTAGCATTATATGATATTCCATAGCTGAGAATTTGCTGTTGGGCGACATTCATAACGAGACCTGTTTCTCCTGCCAGCAAAATACAGTTCCAGTTTTACTATAAGCTTTTATACTAACTGGATTTTTTTTGTTTGTTGATTAGGGGAATAACAGTTTCTGATATAAAAAATATAACACAAACAATGAGCTGAAAGTAAAAAAAGTTAGCGCAAAAAGTGGAACTTAGAAAATTGTGACGCGTTAATCTAATTCCCCCCTAAATAATGTTTTTTAATAATGTTTAGCAGACAGTGTTATTAAGAGTGTATCTGTACCTTTAAATTTATTTTTTATGTTTTGTGCAACATTTTTGTCTGGCGTAACCGTTAACCTGAGATATGAAGTTGCAGAAACCAGATGCATATTCAATTTGATTGCCCTCAAGTGAACACATTTACTTTCAACTTGTAATACGCATGCTATTTCTGTTACACACAAAAAGCTGGGGCCCCCATTACATATGCGGCGTCGCCTGCAAAAACATGGCGACGCCGGTTTTTACGCAGGTTTGGTATCCTATATACAGCGCCGCATATAAATGCAGCACATATATTTCACTCGCCGCCCGCAATTTTTACTCCCATAGGCTAACATGGGACTGCGTCATAAATAAGTATCCAATATCCAGCGCAAGGACTTACGTGGCGAAAATGGAGAAATCTTACTCCATTTTTACCTCGCCATAAAAGGCAGCCATAGCAAGCCTTGTGCCGAGTATGGGAGCACCGTAACTCCCGAAAATGCCTGCAAAAATAAACTAACACCTAACGCATGCGCAATGTCTATCTACCTGTCAACCGCAATCCCCCACCGCAATAACTAATAAAGTGTATTAACCCATATATCCGCCATCAAACCCACATGGCAAGTAATAACTAAATTATTAACCCCTAAATCCGTCAACCCCAACATCGCAAACTACCTATTAAAACTATTAACCCTTAATCCGCCATTAACCCACAACGCAATAAACCTATTAAAGTATTAACACCTATACCGCCAAAGCCCACAACGCATTAAACCTATTAAAGTATTAACCCCTAAACTGCCAAATCCCACAATGCAATAATCCTATTAAAGTATTAACCCCTAAACCGCCGAAGCCCATAACGCACAACCTAAGCCCTAACCTAACCCTCCTAACCTAACACCCCCAATGTTACTATTAAATTCAAATAAACTAAGTACAAATTAAAGGGACAGTCTAATTAAAATTCTGGAGTAGACTGTCCCTTTAAGCTACAATTACAGAAAATAAAAAAATCTAAGATTACAGAAAATAATAAAGAAAATTACCAAATTTTACAAAAATGATACCTAATCCCTATGAAAAAAAGCCCCCCAAAATAAAAACACCCCCTAATCTAATAAACTACCAGTAGCCCTTAAAAGGGCTTTTTGCAGGGCATTGCCCCAAGATAATCAGCTCTTTTGCAATAAAATACACAACCCCCCAACAGTAAAACCCCCCACCCACCAAACCCCCGAAATAAAATAACCTAACACTAAAAACCCTAAACTACCCATTGCCCTGAAAAGGGCATTTGTTGGGCAATGCCCTTAAAAGGGCATTCAGCTCTTTTACTGCCCACCCTATCTAAATAAAATAAAAATAAAAAACCCTTAAAAAACCCTAAGTCTAATCCCCAAGTGGTCCTCACCTGTCCTGAAGTCCGGCGGAGAAGGTCCTGTTCCAGGATGAGAGCTACTGAAATCCTATTGGCTATTCAAATCAGCCAACAGGATAAGAGCTACTGAAATTCTATTAGCTAATTTGAATAGCCAATAGAATTTCAGTAGCTCTTATCCTATTGGCTGATTTGAACAGCCAATAGGATTTCAGTAGCTCTCATCCTATTGGCTGATTTGAACAGCCAATAGGATTTCAGTAGCTCTCATCCTATTGGCTGATTTGAATTTGAAGGCTAAAATCAGCCAATATGAATTCAAGGGACGCTATTTTTAATTGCGTACCTTGAATTCCTATTCAGCGTACGGCGGAGATCGTATGAAGAGGATCTTCTGTTCCAGGCTCGCCGGTCATTAGTTCCAGGGTCGCTGGTCTTTAGCCGCCGGACTTCAGGACAGGTGAGGACTACTTGGGGGTTAGACTTAGGTTTTTTAAGTTTTTTTTTTATTTATTTTTTATTTTATTGTGATAGGGTGGGCAGTAAAAGAGCTGAATGCCCTTTTCAGGGCAATGAGTAGTTTAGGGTTTTTAGTGTTAGGTTATTTTATTTGGAAGGGTTGTGTATTTTATTGAAAAAGAGCTGATTATCTTGGGGCAATGCCCTGCAAAAAGCCCTTTTAAGGGCTACTGTTAGTTTATTAGATTAGGGGCTGGTTTTATTTGGGGGGGGCTTTTTTATTTTCTTAGGGATTAGGTATAATTTTTGTAAAATTTGGTAATTTTCTTTATTATTTTCTGTAATCTTAATTTTTTTTATTTTCTGTAATTGTATCTTAAAGGGACAGTCTACTCCAGAATTTTGATTAGACTGTCCCTTTAATTGATACTTAGTTTATTTGTATTTTTAAAGTAGTGTTAGTTTTTTTCAATTTAATAGTAATGTTAGTATTTTGTAAATTAGGTAATTTGGGTTCATTTAGGGGGTGTTAGGTTAGGGGGGTTTAGGTTAGGGGTTAGGTTTAGTGTGTTGTGGGCTCTGGCGGTTTAGAGGTTAATACTTTAATAGGTTTATTGCATTGTGGGCTTTGGCGGTTTAGGGGTTAATAGTTTTAATGGGATTATTGCGTTGTGGGTTAATGGTGGATTAGGGGTTAATAGTTTTAATGGGTTTATTGCGTTGTCGGTTAATGGCGGATTAAGGGTTAATAATTTTAATAGGTAGTTTGCGATGTTGGGGTTGGCGGATTTAATAATTTAGTTATTACTTGCGGTGTGGGTTTGATGGCGGATATAGGGGTTAATAGTTTAATTATGCTTATTGCGTTGTGGGTAGTTGTCGGTCTAGGGGTTATTACATTTATTATTAGTAGTGAGAGGGGGGATTGCGGATATAGGGGATTTTACGTGTTGGGCTTAGTTTTGGGAGGCGTGTTAGACTGTTACGGGAGGTTTGATATTTTTTTTACTTTTCTTAGGCGACTCCAGAAATTTGTATTTACGCTCATTTCTGGACATCACTAGTTTATCCGACTTACGGCACTTTATGATCTGCCGTCGGGGTATATGTAATACCCCAATGTGCAAGGTGAAATTAAGGGCGGCAAGGGTTGCAGCGCTTGCACTGAAGCCTGCGCCGTATATGTAATCGCGCCCCTGAATGGGAGCTGCCGGTCATGCATATTATCTGATGTCCCATGGGCATATAGCTGTCAAAAATAGGGGTCCGCAGGAGTCAAGCATATTATCTGATCTCACAAAGACATACAGCTGTCAAAAATGGGGGCTGATGGTAATGTGTATAATTGTAATATTGCTTGGGCATATAGTTTACATAAATTGGGGCATCAGGGATGTGTACCTGATTAAAGGGACAGTCTACTCCAGAAGTTTTATTGTTTAAAAAGATAGATAATCCCTTTTTTACCCATCCCACAGTTGCATAACCAACATGGTTATATTAATACATATTTTACATCTGTGATTACCTTGTGTCTAAGCCTCTGCAGACTGCCCCTTATTTCAGTTATTTTGACTGACTTGCATTTTAGCCAATCAGTGCTGACCCATAAATAACTCCACGGGAATAAGCACAATGTTATCTGCATGGCACACATGAACTAGCACCGTCTAGCCGTGAAAATCTGTCAAAATACACTGAGATAAGAGACGGCCTTCAAGGGCTTAGAAATTAGCACATGAGCCTACCTAGGTTTAGCTTTTAACAAGAATACAAAGCAAGTTTGAGGATAAAAGTAAATTGGAAAGTTGTTTAAAATGGCATGCCCTGTCTGAATCATGAAAATTTAATTAATTAATGTATTTATTTATTTTTTTCCTCTTGTTTCATCAGGTTTATTTATTTATTTATTGAGGACATATAATGGTAAACTCACAATACATAAAACAAATCAAAGAAGAAGATACTTGCAGTACATCAAATGTTTGCATCTTTTTTGAAAAATAAACATTATGTAAATCACGCTACAGTCCTCCTTTTTCTTTTTTATAGAACAAAAATAGCTCCCTAATAACTAGGAAGCAAAAACCGAAGCAGAACACAGCCAATTAACCCATTGACAACAGGCCAGTTGCACAAATCACTTTTAGAATTAATGAAGCTATAGGCGGGCATGCTTAATATGAAATACTAGAATCTGATATATGTGTTAGCTCAGAATAAATTATTGGCGGTTGCTAAAGTTCTCAACCCTCCCAAAACTATACTTACCGATTACTCCCAACCAAGCCTGTTACTATACATGTGGGGCTTTCCGTTCGGCAATTGAAATGATTTTACAATTGGGGGATAGTTTTATAACGTAGTGCAACCCTCCGGCATTTTGGATATGCAGTATATATGTAAAGAGTAAATGTAAGACTCATCTGCAACCTCGGCCGCCAGTCACAGAATGAGCCCCAATTCTATAACGGTATTTTTAGAGCCTTTCTGTGCACCTATGTACTATATGTTTAAGGAGGGGTTATTTGAAGGGAAAAGGTACACGCTTAGTGATAACAAACCTATCGTGGGGAAAGCAATATTACACATTTTTAAAGTAAATTCCCAGTGGTACAAAACTTATATGGGTAAAGAATACAAAAACTCCAGTGAAGTTATGATCGGCAAACGTTAGGCTAACAACAGCTACATTAAACATTAAACTACAGGAAAGTTTTCCTCTGTGAAAAGCACAATTGGGCAGAAAGAAGCTACTACCAGGTGGCAACCGGGCCATAGAACAAGCTATTGATGCTGCTGTTCGTTCCTGGCAGACTGCTTCTCATTCTGTTTTGCATATGTAAATATGACCCTGGGGATAGTCTCCCTAAGGGTGATGGGGGAAACCAGACGTGGACTCCTTGCCCAATGTGCTTAGAGAGATATGGCTGCACCTCACTGACGAGGCCCAAAGGAGGCCGAAACGATCGTCTGGGGTTGTCATGTTCCTTGTTCAGAGGAGAATTGCCTGGTATTTCGGGGCTGGACTGACCATGTTGGCGGGATCAGACTGATATACTACAGGAAAGTTTTCCTCTGTGAAAAGCACAACTGGGCAGAAAGAAGCTACTACCAGGTGGCAACCGGGCCATAGAACAAGCTATTGATGCTGCTGTTCGTTCCTGGCAGACTGCTTCTCATTCTGTTTTGCATATGTAAATATGACCCTGGGGATAGTCTCCCTAAGGGTGATGGGGGAAACCAGACGTGGACTCCTTGCCCAATGTGCTTAGAGGGATATGGCTGCACCTCACTGACGAGGCCCAAAGGAGGCCGAAACGATCGTCTGGGGTTGTCATGTTCCTTGTTCAGAGGAGAATTGCCTGGTATTTCGGGGCTGGACTGACCATGTTGGCGGGATCAGACTGATATACTACAGGAACGTTTTCCTCTGTGAAAAGCACAATTGGGCAGAAAGAAGCTACTACCAGGTGGCAACCGGGCCATAGAACAAGCTATTGATGCTGCTGTTCGTTCCTGGCAGACTGCTTCTCATTCTGTTTTGCATATGTAAATATGACCCTGGGGATAGTCTCCCTAAGGGTGATGGGGGAAACCAGACGTGGACTCCTTGCCCAATGTGCTTAGAGGGATATGGCTGCACCTCACTGACGAGGCCCAAAGGAGGCCGAAACGATCGTCTGGGGTTGTCATGTTCCTTGTTCAGAGGAGAATTGCCTGGTATTTCGGGGCTGGACTGACCATGTTGGCGGGATCAGACTGATATACTACAGGAAAGTTTTCCTCTGTGAAAAGCACAATTGGGCAGAAAGAAGCTACTACCAGGTGGCAACCGGGCCATAGAACAAGCTATTGATGCTGCTGTTCGTTCCTGGCAGACTGCTTCTCATTCTGTTTTGCATATGTAAATATGACCCTGGGGATAGTCTCCCTAAGGGTGATGGGGGAAACCAGACGTGGACTCCTTGCCCAATGTGCTTAGAGGGATATGGCTGCACCTCACTGACGAGGCCCAAAGGAGGCCGAAACGATCGTCTGGGGTTGTCATGTTCCTTGTTCAGAGGAGAATTGCCTGGTATTTCGGGGCTGGACTGACCATGTTGGCGGGATCAGACTGATATACTACAGGAAAGTTTTCCTCTGTGAAAAGCACAATTGGGCAGAAAGAAGCTACTACCAGGTGGCAACCGGGCCATAGAACAAGCTATTGATGCTGCTGTTCGTTCCTGGCAGACTGCTTCTCATTCTGTTTTGCATATGTAAATATGACCCTGGGGATAGTCTCCCTAAGGGTGATGGGGGAAACCAGACGTGGACTCCTTGCCCAATGTGCTTAGAGGGATATGGCTGCACCTCACTGACGAGGCCCAAAGGAGGCCGAAACGATCGTCTGGGGTTGTCATGTTCCTTGTTCAGAGGAGAATTGCCTGGTATTTCGGGGCTGGACTGACCATGTTGGCGGGATCAGACTGATATACTACAGGAAAGTTTTCCTCTGTGAAAAGCACAATTGGGCAGAAAGAAGCTACTACCAGGTGGCAACCGGGCCATAGAACAAGCTATTGATGCTGCTGTTCGTTCCTGGCAGACTGCTTCTCATTCTGTTTTGCATATGTAAATATGACCCTGGGGATAGTCTCCCTAAGGGTGATGGGGGAAACCAGACGTGGACTCCTTGCCCAATGTGCTTAGAGGGATATGGCTGCACCTCACTGACGAGGCCCAAAGGAGGCCGAAACGATCGTCTGGGGTTGTCATGTTCCTTGTTCAGAGGAGAATTGCCTGGTATTTCGGGGCTGGACTGACCTTGTTGGCGGGATCAGACTGATATACTACAGGAAAGTTTTCCTCTGTGAAAAGCACAATTGGGCAGAAAGAAGCTACTACCAGGTGGCAACCGGGCCATAGAACAAGCTATTGATGCTGCTGTTCGTTCCTGGCAGACTGCTTCTCATTCTGTTTTGCATATGTAAATATGACCCTGGGGATAGTCTCCCTAAGGGTGATGGGGGAAACCAGACGTGGACTCCTTGCCCAATGTGCTTAGAGGAATATGGCTGCACCTCACTGACGAGGCCCAAAGGAGGCCGAAACGATCGTCTGGGGTTGTCATGTTCCTTGTTCAGAGGAGAATTGCCTGGTATTTCGGGGCTGGACTGACCATGTTGGCAGGATCAGACTGATATACTACAGGAAAGTTTTCCTCTGTGAAAAGCACAATTGGGCAGAAAGAAGCTACTACCAGGTGGCAACCGGGCCATAGAACAAGCTATTGATGCTGCTGTTCGTTCCTGGCAGACTGCTTCTCATTCTGTTTTGCATATGTAAATATGACCCTGGGGATAGTCTCCCTAAGGGTGATGGGGGAAACCAGACGTGGACTCCTTGCCCAATGTGCTTAGAGGGATATGGCTGCACCTCACTGACGAGGCCCAAAGGAGGCCGAAACGATCGTCTGGGGTTGTCATGTTCCTTGTTCAGAGGAGAATTGCCTGGTATTTCGGGGCTGGACTGACCATGTTGGCGGGATCAGACTGATATACTACAGGAAAGTTTTCCTCTGTGAAAAGCACAATTGGGCAGAAAGAAGCTACTACCAGGTGGCAACCGGGCCATAGAACAAGCTATTGATGCTGCTGTTCGTTCCTGGCAGACTGCTTCTCATTCTGTTTTGCATATGTAAATATGACCCTGGGGATAGTCTCCCTAAGGGTGATGGGGGAAACCAGACGTGGACTCCTTGCCCAATGTGCTTAGAGGGATATGGCTGCACCTCACTGACGAGGCCCAAAGGAGGCCGAAACGATCGTCTGGGGTTGTCATGTTCCTTGTTCAGAGGAGAATTGCCTGGTATTTCGGGGCTGGACTGACCATGTTGGCGGGATCAGACTGATATACTACAGGAAAGTTTTCCTCTGTGAAAAGCACAATTGGGCAGAAAGAAGCTACTACCAGGTGGCAACCAGGCCATAGAACAAGTTATTGATGCTGCTGTTCGTTCCTGGCAGATTGCTTCTCATTCTGTTTTGCATATGTAAATATGACCCTGGGGATAGTCTCCCTAAGGGTGATGGGG
This sequence comes from Bombina bombina, assembly GCF_027579735.1. NCBI lineage: Eukaryota > Metazoa > Chordata > Amphibia > Anura > Bombinatoridae > Bombina > Bombina bombina. The sequence continues at coordinate 258,258,499 of NC_069505.1, forward strand.
GAAACCAGACGTGGACTCCTTGCCCAATGTGCTTAGAGGGATATGGCTGCACCTCACTGACGAGGCCCAAAGGAGGCCGAAACGATCGTCTGGGGTTGTCATGTTCCTTGTTCAGAGGAGAATTGCCTGGTATTTCGGGGCTGGACTGACCATGTTGGCGGGATCAGACTGATATACTACAGGAAAGTTTTCCTCTGTGAAAAGCACAATTGGGCAGAAAGAAGCTACTACCAGGTGGCAACCGGGCCATAGAACAAGCTATTGATGCTGCTGTTCGTTCCTGGCAGACTGCTTCTCATTCTGTTTTGCATATGTAAATATGACCCTGGGGATAGTCTCCCTAAGGGTGATGGGGGAAACCAGACGTGGACTCCTTGCCCAATGTGCTTAGAGGGATATGGCTGCACCTCACTGACGAGGCCCAAAGGAGGCCGAAACGATCGTCTGGGGTTGTCATGTTCCTTGTTCAGAGGAGAATTGCCTGGTATTTCGGGGCTGGACTGACCATGTTGGCGGGATCAGACTGATATACTACAGGAAAGTTTTCCTCTGTGAAAAGCACAATTGGGCAGAAAGAAGCTACTACCAGGTGGCAACCGGGCCATAGAACAAGCTATTGATGCTGCTGTTCGTTCCTGTCAGACTGCTTCTCATTCTGTTTTGCATATGTAAATATGACCCTGGGGATAGTCTCCCTAAGGGTGATGGGGGAAACCAGACGTGGACTCCTTGCCCAATGTGCTTAGAGGGATATGGCTGCACCTCACTGACGAGGCCCAAAGGAGGCCGAAACGATCGTCTGGGGTTGTCATGTTCCTTGTTCAGAGGAGAATTGCCTGGTATTTCGGGGCTGGACTGACCTTGTTGGCGGGATCAGACTGATATACTACAGGAAAGTTTTCCTCTGTGAAAAGCACAATTGGGCAGAAAGAAGCTACTACCAGGTGGCAACCGGGCCATAGAACAAGCTATTGATGCTGCTGTTCGTTCCTGGCAGACTGCTTCTCATTCTGTTTTGCATATGTAAATATGACCCTGGGGATAGTCTCCCTAAGGGTGATGGGGGAAACCAGACGTGGACTCCTTGCCCAATGTGCTTAGAGGGATATGGCTGCACCTCACTGACGAGGCCCAAAGGAGGCCGAAACGATCGTCTGGGGTTGTCATGTTCCTTGTTCAGAGGAGAATTGCCTGGTATTTCGGGGCTGGACTGACCATGTTGGCGGGATCAGACTGATATACTACAGGAAAGTTTTCCTCTGTGAAAAGCACAATTGGGCAGAAAGAAGCTACTACCAGGTGGCAACCGGGCCATAGAACAAGCTATTGATGCTGCTGTTCGTTCCTGGCAGACTGCTTCTCATTCTGTTTTGCATATGTAAATATGACCCTGGGGATAGTCTCCCTAAGGGTGATGGGGGAAACCAGACGTGGACTCCTTGCCCAATGTGCTTAGAGGGATATGGCTGCACCTCACTGACGAGGCCCAAAGGAGGCCGAAACGATCGTCTGGGGTTGTCATGTTCCTTGTTCAGAGGAGAATTGCCTGGTATTTCGGGGCTGGACTGACCATGTTGGCGGGATCAGACTGATATACTACAGGAAAGTTTTCCTCTGTGAAAAGCACAATTGGGCAGAAAGAAGCTACTACCAGGTGGCAACCAGGCCATAGAACAAGCTATTGATGCTGCTGTTCGTTCCTGGCAGACTGCTTCTCATTCTGTTTTGCATATGTAAATATGACCCTGGGGATAGTCTCCCTAAGGGTGATGGGGGAAACCAGACGTGGACTCCTTGCCCAATGTGCTTAGAGGGATATGGCTGCACCTCACTGACGAGGCCCAAAGGAGGCCGAACGATCGTCTGGGGTTGTCATGTTCCTTGTTCAGAGGAGAATTGCCTGGTATTTCGGGGCTGGACTGACCATGTTGGCGGGATCAGACTGATATACTACAGGAAAGTTTTCCTCTGTGAAAAGCACAATTGGGCAGAAAGAAGCTACTACCAGGTGGCAACCGGGCCATAGAACAAGCTATTGATGCTGCTGTTCGTTCCTGGCAGACTGCTTCTCATTCTGTTTTGCATATGTAAATATGACCCTGGGGATAGTCTCCCTAAGGGTGATGGGGGAAACCAGACGTGGACTCCTTGCCCAATGTGCTTAGAGGGATATGGCTGCACCTCACTGACGAGGCCCAAAGGAGGCCGAAACGATCGTCTGGGGTTGTCATGTTCCTTGTTCAGAGGAGAATTGCCTGGTATTTCGGGGCTGAACTGACCATGTTGGCGGGATCAGACTGATATACTACAGGAAAGTTTTCCTCTGTGAAAAGCACAATTGGGCAGAAAGAAGCTACTACCAGGTGGCAACCGGGCCATAGAACAAGCTATTGATGCTGCTGTTCGTTCCTGGCAGACTGCTTCTCATTCTGTTTTGCATATGTAAATATGACCCTGGGGATAGTCTCCCTAAGGGTGATGGGGGAAACCAGACGTGGACTCCTTGCCCAATGTGCTTAGAGGGATATGGCTGCACCTCACTGATGAGGCCCAAAGGAGGCCGAAACGATCGTCTGGGGTTGTCATGTTCCTTGTTCAGAGGAGAATTGCCTGGTATTTCGGGGCTGGACTGACCTTGTTGGCGGGATCAGACTGATATACTACAGGAAAGTTTTCCTCTGTGAAAAGCACAATTGGGCAGAAAGAAGCTACTACCAGGTGGCAACCGGGCCATAGAACAAGCTATTGATGCTGCTGTTCGTTCCTGGCAGACTGCTTCTCATTCTGTTTTGCATATGTAAATATGACCCTGGGGATAGTCTCCCTAAGGGTGATGGGGGAAACCAGACGTGGACTCCTTGCCCAATGTGCTTAGAGGGATATGGCTGCACCTCACTGACGAGGCCCAAAGGAGGCCGAAACGATCGTCTGGGGTTGTCATGTTCCTTGTTCAGAGGAGAATTGCCTGGTATTTCGGGGCTGGACTGACCATGTTGGCGGGATCAGACTGATATACTACAGGAAAGTTTTCCTCTGTGAAAAGCACAATTGGGCAGAAAGAAGCTACTACCAAGTGGCAACCGGGCCATAGAACAAGCTATTGATGCTGCTGTTCGTTCCTGGCAGACTGCTTCTCATTCTGTTTTACATTAAACATTATATCACACAAGAAGCAGAGCATAATACAAAACCTGAGAACTGTAAAAGTGCCAAGACTTTTATAATAACTGAAGTCAGAGTGTTATATGTTTTTACTGTCACTTTATCCACCCAAGGAAGATCTCAGCTCAAACATTCTTTTTTGCATAAAGTTCTCCTCTGAGTCTCCCTGAAGCGGCAAGCCAGCATCCGCGTATTGGAGAAGCGTATCAGGCTTCTTTAGAGAGTAGAGTGCCTGAGTCCTGGGTAAGCCATCACTTGGAATCTGGGCTTGCAATGCGGCAGGCAAGCCAGCCTGCTGCCTGAAATCGGAATCGTTATTAGGTGGTATGTTGTCTGCATATAAAATCATGGTCTCCTTTCCCCGCCTTTCCCAAAAGTGCCTTTCGAGTTCCCTGAGCTGAGCATCATGAGAGTCCCATCCTGGCATCCATTCCGGTGTTGTGAGGGGCTTTGATGCTGATATCATGTAAGGCTGTGCGGAACTCTCTTTCACCTTAGTAGTTGTCGTTGCTCCCGCATGATTTGCTGCTATGTGGTGGAGTATTTCAACTGTGGGCGCCATTTTAGAATACTTGAGATCTCTTTTTCTCCTTATGTTTGTTAATGAAGGGTGCAATTGATATGTAACTATATCCAGTTGACGGACATACCCTCCTCCATTGCTAGGTGTATGTGTTTGCGCTGGCACCGCTCCTATTATGCTTTGGTCCATGCCTTCCTTCAATGGCAGTCGCGCTTCTATCCCGACTGCCACCCTAGGCAGTAATGTTATGTCATTGTGTCTTTGCTGCCCGATTTTCTCTGCCAGAGCCTGTATGTCCCTTTCTGTGGGCGCTTTGTCAATTAAGACTTGAAACATAGCCTCCAGTTTTTTATAAGAGTTGTCCATGTTTTCAATAATGGTGTCATACCACGTGGCCGCCATTAGCTACTATTACCCGCTACGGTGCTGTGCAACTGCAACAAGATGTGCTGGATAATAATTCAATGACCGGTGTCTATGCAGAGTCGTTTAATTGTTCTGTCCCTTGGCTATGTCCAGCTCCGGTCAAGTAACCTCAGTCTCCCAGGGGGGTGGCGCTGCCTGTTAAAGTGCCGCCGCACCAGGCCTCAAATGTCCAGTCTCGGCTCCCGGCTCATAAACACAGCCAAATTGGTGATAAATAAGGGTGGTATATGTTGCCAGTTACAAAGCCAGTTGTAAGTTATGCTATATGCTGTAAAATTGTGTTGATAACCAGCGGTTTATCACACTATCCCCTGGAGCACAAGAGAAATGCGACCGGTTACAGCCGCTGTTTGGACACGCCCCCCATGAAAATGTAATTTTGACTAGACTGTACCATTAAGTTCTCACTCGGGTATACTGGCAGAAGAAAACTGTATATACACAAGTTTCGTCCATAGTATCAACTGTGCATATAGATAGCAAATTGCTGCCTTTATTGAGTAAATCTCTCATTTTATATATAAAGAAGATTTCCTCTAGTATTATTTCTGGCAGTTACCACTGCTGGGCCTTACAAGGCTTATTGTACCAGGGTACATTATTTATTAATCCTGCCACTCTACAGACAGACAAAACACTTCAGGACTTATGTTATCTTATAAGTGGAGTTCTATGTCACGCAGGGGAGTGTGACGTTGTGAATCTCATTGCATGATACCAAAAGGTATTATAACCTGCACCGCATTAGTTCTGTTTAACCTTTGCCTCTATGTACCTTTTCTTTCTATTTCCACAGTACAAATATTAAGTACCCCGTAACTACCAGAGTACTCTCTGGATGCACAGGGGTTAAAGGGACAGTATACTGTAAAATAGTTTTTCCCTTAATGTGTTTACAATTGCTTTTTTTACCAACTGCAGAGTCAAAAATATATGAAAATTAGCTTTTTAAGTTTTATTTGTGTATATTAAAGCTCTAATTTTGTGTTTTGAAGCCACAACCTAATAAAATGGGTTGAGCTTGTAGGTATAATCAAATCTCATTACTGTATCACATTGTGTACATATACATGTGTCTTTATCTTATATATGTAGGTATAATCAGATCTCATTACTTTATCACACTGTGTACATATACATGTGTCTTTATCTTATATCTGTAGGTATAATCAAATCTCATTACTGTATCACACTGTGTACATATACATGTGTCTGTATCTTATATCTGTAGGTATAATCAAATCTCATTACTGTATCACACTGTGTACATATACATGTGTCTTTATCTTATATCTGTAGGTATAATCAAATCTCATTACTGTATCACATTGTGTACATATACATGTATCTTTATCTTATATCTGTAGGTATAATGAGATCTCATTACTTTATCACACTGTGTACATATACATGTGTCTTTATCTTATATCTGTAGGTATAATCAGATCTCATTACTTTATCACACTGTGTACATATACATGTGTCTTTATCTTATATCTGTAGAAATAATCAGATCTCATTACTGTATCACATTGTGTACATATACCTGCTTCTTTATCTTATATCTGTCCATAAAACAATCACTAGTACTTGAAGAGAACAATGGAAAATCAACATTTTATTACCTTATCTCTGCTATATCCCACTGGGAGTGTAATTTCTTCTGCTGGCTGTGTTTACAAAGTTTATCTATAGCTTGGACCTGCGGCCACAAACTTTCAGAATAGGTAGGGATACCACATGCTAAATCAACTATTTCAAATGCCAATCTAAGGGTAAAGGAGCTATTTGTAAACAATTTAATACACTCCAGCAGGTAAAGTGGATCATTGGGAACAAATTAAAGGGGAGAACATTTTTGAGTAAACTGTCCCTTTAACCCAACATCAGAGATACAATTTGACAAGAGAAATCATCTTCCGGCGGTTATGTATCCAACCTCAGATAAGCCTTACCATTATCACACAATATGTACTGAGCAGCTTGCTGTGGCTTCTCCACATCACAGATGTCTCCGGGCTCTGAAGTGGGTAAGACCAAGTCGCTTTATCTCACAGTGTCAGGTCAACCAAGAAACGTTTGTCATCTTCTTACTAACAGAAACAATATGTTCCCTCAACTAAACCCTAGGACAAGTTCTGTGAATGGATTCTTGACAGTAAACTCATACACTTTCTTTTATCAAATCATTAAAAGTATTATGGCATAAAATATTATATTTTTTTTATTTCAGTGAAAAAGAGAAATTGGAAACTTATAAATCTTACTTTTTATGCTGCAGAACAATAATTTCCTGCAATCTTTGCTCCACCCTTTTCAAGGGTGGGGGCGTGGCCACGTAGTACACACCTGTCCCGTATCCTAATTGGACAGAAAAAGTGATGCAGTTATAGAAATTTGCAGGATAGAATTGTGAGCAGTTACTAGCAATTTGTAAATATGTAGCATATTTTAAATGCATTAAATCCAATAATTGTTTCACACACACAAAAATAAACTTTTTTTAAATGTGTTCTAGAAATATCATTAGAAATGTGTTAAGGCACAATCTGACAAACTAGACTTTATCAGACTTCCAGAATCCGTACAGCTGAAGACACAAAGTGTGCCAAACACAAGGAACATTAATCACCTCTTTCTTTTTTTTCAAAATTGTGCTTTGTCTCACGCTCTCTAGAGAGGCCAGAAAGCAAAACCGGTAATTTAGGTTTTCAAAATGCTGCAAATTGCTTGAACCAGCTGTTTGATTTGCAGCATTTGCAGGTTACAGAATTTGCATTCTGGCTCCTCTAGGGAGTGTTTGGTAACAGGTTTTACACAAAAACAAGAAGTGTTTGATGTCCTTAAATTTAATTAAAGGGACAGTCTACACCAGAATTTGTATTGTTTGAAAAGATAGATAATCCCTTTATTACCCATTCCCTAGTTTTACATAACCAACCCAGTTATATAAATACACTTTTTACCTCTGTGATTACCTTGTATCTAAGCCTCTGCAAACTGCCCCCTTATTTCAGTCCTTTTGACAGACATCCATTTTGGCCAATCAGAGCTTGCTCACTGGAACTCCACGTGCGTCAGCACAGTGTTATCTATATGACATACGTGAACTAACACCCTCTAGTGGTGAAAAACTTTCAAAATGCCCTGAGAGAAGAGGCGACCTTCAAGGGCTTAGAAATTAGCATATGAACCTCCTAAGTTTAGCTTTCAACTAAGAATACCAAGAGAACGAAGCAAAATTGGTGATAAAAATAAATTGGAAAATTGTTTAAAATTACATTCTCTATCTGAATCATGAAATTTTATTTTGAATTAGACTGTCTCTTTAAACATGTTCAATCTCTTTTTTTCCCCCTGAAAATAATTGAGAAGTAAAAGCTGATTAAATTTAAACGGGAACTAATACATTAGTACTGTATCAGTTACTTACTCTTAATACTCATTGGCTGATAAGTACTCCCAGGTAATGCTCATTGGCTGACAGATATAATAAACATTAACAGAAAATGTCTGCCAATCAGTATTAGCAGTAAGTGCCTATTAATTAATGAGCATCAGGAGGGTATGCACAACTGATACTGCTGTATTACTTTCAATTAAAAATGAAAAAGAAACAACACATTTTGACAGGTGTAAATGTTTCTCTTTTGATAAGGTTGAAAGATTTGTATTAAGCACAAGGTCCCTTTAACTGTTTTGCTGCCAGAGGAACAAGTAACAGACGGCTATACAGAGGCTCTATGGGGTTGACAGATGCTGTATATCTACGCCTAATGCTCACCTGCTGCAGAGGATTAAGGCCTTTTTCCAACCTGAGACACAGCGAGATTATTCTCATGACACACAAGCTACATATGTTACAGTATCTTCCCAACAGGCAGCACAGCAGCACGCTCCTGGCTATAAGTAACTACACAGCCGTCAGCAGACACATGCCGCTTGTATCTATGTGCAGAGCTGCCCCACGTGTCCCATGTGTAACCTCACACAAATACATCGCTGTGATCCTTGTTATAGGAATTCATTACTAATTGTATCATTTATAAGCAGAGGTCTCAGAACACCAAATTGTCACTACAATTATCAGCCAATAAACTCACAGTAAGAAGAGGGAAATGTTATCAACGTTAAAGGGACACTCAGGTTTTATTAAATTTTCATGATTCAGATACAGCATGTAATTTTAAACAACTTTCCAATTTACTTCCATTAACAAAAATGTGCATATTCTTTTATATTTACACTTTTTTTGAGTCACCAGCACCTACTGAGCATGTGCAAGAACTCAGACTATACGTATATGCATTTGTGATTGGCTGATTGCTATCACATGGTACAGGGGGAGTGGAAATATACATACGTTTAAAATGTGTTAGAAAATAATCTACTACTCATTTGAAATTCAGAGTAAATGCTATTGCATTGTCTTGTTATCTTGCATTTGTTGATTATGCAAATCTACTGTGTTTACTTGTCCTTTAAACTAAAAATCTTTTATCATGCTTATGAAAGAAGACTATTTAAAAGGACATACTTTAATGTGTCAGAGTATTGTATTATTGCACTGTTTCTGGCTTATAACTATGGGCAATGATAAAAATGTCGCTGGACAAGAGGTAAAAACCACATTGACACTCACTGGGGCAGCCCCTGTGGAATTATCAAAAAAGAGGGCTGTCTCTGTGAGTGGTGTGATTTTTCTCCTATAGAATATAGCAGAGATTGCTGGAAAGGGAAATTTCACTGGGGAGAGTGAAGTTAGCAAAGAGCAGGGGCGCACTTTAAAAATTAAAGCATGCAGCCAAAACTCTGCTTTTGGTGCATAGTACCTTACAATCGCATAAAATTTCCGTATACATGTGTTTTTATATTAGGGTAATAAGGGTTTTACGTATTTTGACACATTCTTACCACCTTTTAAGTTGTGAATAAAAAGCAGCAAGATCTGCAGGGGAAGTGTTTAGCCAATTACTCCAGACCTAGAGGAGAAATGTCAGCTACACCCATGGAATGCCCCTGTTCAGCCCAATAGCAGAGGCAGAAAAACTCATTTAACAATAAGAAAAACAGTACATGTTAAATTTTGTATTAGATATACGAATTTCACAGCATTTTTGTGCAGTCTAGTTTTTTTTAATTAAATTTGTATTGTGCACTTTAAATAGTTTTTTCCTGCATATGATTTCAACGTAAATTTACATTTTTGCATGAAATATTATTTTTGTAGAACAGATTTGTTTATTATTTTTTATGCAATTGAACAACACATTTTTGACTGTGTATTTATATATTTAGATTTCAATATTACGTTTATTTGTTTTATACATTTTTTAACTTACAATTTTTTTGTTATCCCTATTCTAATGTATGGATCACCTTCACATACTTAAAAACAGGTAACACCTCTTTGCGAGAAACACTAGACCTGATAATCTAAAGGTCTCTGGGTTAGCAAAAGAACTCTCGCCACTCGCCAGTACTTCTCTTTCCCTGGTAGAATTCAATACATTTGTAAGTGAAAAATGATACTTTATCAAAAACATCAAATTTGTATGTAAATTACACAGGAATAAATCTTATTAAATATATGCACAGTGTAAAAACAAAAACTGTGCAAAAACACATAGAAATTTATACTTATATGTACAAAATAAAAGGGTAATTGTTGTTTTATTGTAAATTGGTCTGAACATGGGCGTATATGAAATTCTCAAATCCCAGCGTAATTATCTAAATATTTCTGCCCTACAGAGGTCTCACTGTTTTTTTCGCAAACAAATAGGTGGCGACATTGTGAGAAATGTGCAAAATACTAAAATCCCTAATAGACAAACACATACATATGAATACAGAGGCAATTGTAAGATACTATAGCAGAAAACAGCGCAATGTGATTTGTTTTTTATGCAGGATTTAATTTTTAAAGTACGCCCCCTGCTCACTGCTAACTACGCCCTACACAGTGAAGATTCCCTTTCAAGTGAGCTTTATTATTTTCTATAGGAGACACCTCGCCAGTCACCACACACAAGAACTGACCCTTTCTCAACATAATTCCATAAGGGCAGCCCCTGCGGTCAGTGTGAAAAGCTACATTAACATCACATTTCCCCAAATGCTTTTTAATGGCCTAACTCCCCTCACCAGTTGCCTTATTAGGAGCGCCAACTAAGACTTGGTTCTGCAGCAGATATAGCTAGTCACTGTCATTTTATCAGCAAAACTTGTCTCAAAAGATTTTCTTCTCTTCTTTTTCTTCCTATCTCTCTCTACCCATCTCATTGCTCTGCCTATCTCCCTCTACCCATCTCATTCCTCTGCCTATCTCGTCTACCCATCTCATTTCTCTGCCTATCTCCTTCTACCCATCTCATTCCTCTGCCTATCTCCCTCTACCCATCTCATTCCTCTACCTATCTCCCTATACCAATCTCATTGTTCTGCCTATCTCCCTCTACCCATCTCATTGTTCTACCTATCTCCTTCTACCCATCTCATTGTTCTGCCTATCTCCCTCTGCCTATCTCATTGCTCTGCCTATCTCCCTCTACCAATCTCATTGTTCTGCCTTTCTCCCTCTGCCCATCTCATTCCTCTGCCTATCTCCCTCTACCCATCTCATTGCTCTGCCTATCTCCCTCTACCCATTTTATTGCTCTGCATATCTCCCTCTACCCATCTCATTCCTCTGCCTATCTCCCTCTACCCATCTCATTGCTCTGCCTATCTCCCTCTACCCATCTCATTCCTCTGCCTATCTCCCTCTACCCATCTCATTTCTCTGCCTATCTCCTTCTACCCATCTCATTCCTCTGCCTATCTCCCTTTACCTATCTCATTGCTCTGCCTATCTCCCTCTACCCATTTTATTGCTCTGCCTATCTCCCTCTAACCATCTCATTGTTCTGCCTATCAGCCTCTGCCTATCTCATTGCTCTGCCTATCTCTCTCTACCCTTCTTGTTCTGCCCATCTCCCTCTACCCACCTCATTGTTCTGCCTATCTCTCTCTACCCATCTCATTGCTCTGCCTATCTCCCTCTACCCATCTTATTGTTTTTTCTATCTCCCTCTACTCATCTGATTGTTCTGCATCTCCCTCTACTCATTGTTCTGCCTATCTTCATCTACCCATCTCATTGCTCTGCCTATCTCCTTCTACCCTTCTCATTGCTCTGCCTATCTCCCTCTACCCATTTTATTCCTCTGCATATCTCCCTCTACCCATCTCATTCCTCTGCCTATCTCCCTCTAACCATCTCACTGTTCTGCTTATCTCCCTCTACCCATCTCATTGTTCTACCTATCTCCCTCTACCCATCTCATTGTTCTACCTATCTCCCTCTACCCATCTCATTGTTCTGCCTATCTCCCTCTACCCATCTCACTGTTCTGCCTATCTCCTTCTACCCATCTTATTGTTCTGCCTATCTCCCTCTACCCATCTCACTGTTCTGCCTATCTCCTTCTACCCATCTCATTGTACTGCCCATCTCCCTCTACCCATTTTATTGCTCTGCCTATCTCCCTCTAACCATCTCATTGTTCTGCCTATCTGCCTCTGCCCATCTCATTGCTCTGCCTATCTCTCTCTACCCGTCTTGTTCTGCCCATCTCCCTCTACCCACCTCATTGTTCTGCCTATCTCTCTCTACACATCTCATTGCTCTGCCTATCTCCCTCTACCCATCTTATTGTTTCGCCTATCTCCCTCTATTCATCTCATTGTTCTGCATCTCCATCTACTCATTGTTCTGCCTATCTCCCTCTACCCATATCATTGCTCTGCCAATCTCCCTCTGCCCATCTCATTGCTCTGCCGATCTCTCTCTACCCTTCTTGTTCTGCCTATCTCCCTCTACCCATCTCATTGCTCTGCCTATCTCCCTCTACCCATCTCATTGTTTTGCCTATCTTCCTCTACGCATCACATTGTTCTGCATATCTCCCTCTACCTATCTCATTGTTCTACATCTCTCTCTACCCATCTCATTGTTCTGCCAATCTCCCTCTACCCATCTCATTGTTCTGCATCTCACTCTACTCTTTATTCTGCCTATCTCCCTCTACCCATCTCATTGTTCTGCCTATCTCCCTCTACCCATCTCATTCTTCTACCTATCGCCCTCTACCCATCTCATTGCTCTACCTATCTCCATCTGCCCATCTAATTGTTCTGCCTATCTCCCTCTACCAATCTCATTTTTCTGCCTATCTCCCTCTACCCATCTCACTGTTCTGCCTATCTCTCTCTAACCATCTAATTGTTCTACCTATCTCCCTCTACCCTTCTTGTTCTGCCTATCTCCCTCTACCCATCTCATTGCTCTGCCTATCTCCCTCTACCCATCTCACTCATCTGCCTATCTCCCTCTACCCATCTCATTGCTCTGCCTATCTCCCTCTACCTATCTCACTGTTCTGCCTATCTCCTTCTACCCATCTAATTGTTCTGCCTATCTTCCTCTACCCATCTCACTGTTCTGCCTATCTCCCTCTACCCATCTCATTGCAAAGCCCATCTCCCTCTAACAATTTTATTGCTCTGCCTATCTCCCTCTAACCATCTCATTGTTCTGCCTATCTCCCTCTACCCAGCTCATTGCTCTGCCTATCTCTCTCTACCCTTCTTGTTCTGCCTATCTCTCTCTACCCATCTCATTGCTCTGCCTATCTCCCTCTACCCATCTTATTGTTTGCCTATCTCCCTCTATGCATCTCATTGTTCTGCATGTCCATCTACCCTTCTTGTTCTGCCTATCTCCCTCTACCCATCTAATTGTTCTGCCTCTCTCTCTCTACCCATCTCATCGCTCTGCCTATCTCCCTCTACCCATCTTATTGTTCTGCCTATCTCCCTCTACCCATCTCATTCTTCTACCTATCTCCCTCTATCCATCTCATTGCTCTGCCTATCTCCATCTGCCCATCTAATTGTTCTGCCTATCTCCCTCTACCCATCTCATTGCTCTGCCTATCTCCCTCTACCCATCTCACTGTTCTGCCTATCTCTCTCTAACCATCTAATTGTTCTACCTATCTCCCTCTACCGTTCTTGTTCTGCCTATCTCCCTCTACCCATCTCATTGCTCTGCCTATCTCCCTCTACCAATCTCACTGTTCTGCCTATCTCCCTCTACCCATCTCATTGCTCTGCCTATCTCCCTCTACCCATCTCATTGGTCTGCCTATATCCCTCTACCCATCTCACTGTTCTGCCTATCTCCCTCTAACCATCTATTTGTTCTACTTTTCTCCCTCTACCCTTCTTGTTCTGCCTATCTCCCTCCAACCATCTCATTATTCTGCCTTTCTTTCTCTATCTTTCTTGTTCTGCCTATCTCCCTCTACCCATCTCATTGCTCTGCCTATCTCTCTCTACCCATCTCACTGTTCTGCCTATCTACCTCTAACCATCTAATTGTTCTACTTTTCTTCCTCTACCCTTCTTGTTCTGCCTATCTCTCTCCAACCATCCATTATTCTGCCTATCTTTCTCTATCTTTCTTGTTCTGCCTATCTCCCTCTACCCATCTCATTGCTCTGCCTATCTCTCTCTACCCATCTCATTTCTCTGCCTATTTCTCTCTACCCAATCTCATAGTTCTGCCTATTTCCCTCTACCAAATTTCAGTGTTCTGCCTATCTCCCTCTACCCATTTTATTTCTCTGCTTATCACCCTCTACCCATTGAATTGTTCTGCCTACGCCTCCAAATTTTCTTCTCATTGTCTCATCCCTTGCATGCAAATCTGTCCTTTGCTAGCCATGCTGTACTGGCCAATGACAGGCTGCTACCGACCAAAACTAAACAATAAACTAACTTCCTGAGTATACACCGAGCTCAAAGTGACCATCATTGTACATCTTAACCCTAAACATAGCAGAGAGCAAAGTAAGTATGTTGTGTTTCAAAGAAAACATAAAAGTCTGATCACTGCTACCCCTACTTAGCGTCTGCTCTAAAACTTTGTCAAGAACACCCATCGTCCAATTCAATATATCTCTATTTTCTCTCTCCTCCTTTGTTGTCCAACTTCTCTCACATTCTTCAGCATCTATTTTACCTCCATACTTTGTAACCTTTAGCCTTCTCTGTCCCTAATAATTCTGTACTGTCCCGTCTCACTATATCTCTTTCTTTCTCAGTTATTTTCGTTTCTCTCGTCCTGTCCACTCTACTTCCCTCTTTCTCGTTTGCTTTCTCTCTCTTTTGCTTGGGTTGTCATCCTCTCAATCTCTCTATTTCTATTCTCGGAGCTGTCATATAATATATTTTTTAAAGGCAGCAAAGACAAAGAAAATTAATTTATTTTTCACTGGCAACATATTCATGAATCCATAAAACTATTTTGACCTGTATTTTTCCCAGCACTCCGATCCTCTTAAATGTGCATTGCTCAAGGAAATTAAAAATTAATCTTTATGTTCATCTTGGGGTGAAGAAAATCGTTAATTCTCTGTACTGAAATTATATGGGTAATGGCTGGTAATAAATTCCTGGTCTCACACGCAGCTAATCACAGCCAGTTACAAGAAGACACCTTTCATTTTTCCACACGTCATTTTGCTTGTGTAGCAAGGTAATTTATGTGTCAATGTTTTTTCCTTATGATAATGTAAAATCTGTCTTATGGGAATGTGAAGGCGGCGAGTAGAGAACCAAAATACATTATTTAGCTGTTTTGCAGCAAGGCGACTGCGGCACGCCTGATAATGCAGATCTATATGTATTTGAGGCCCCAACCGGTTTATAATAGGGTGAGACTAAAATATAAACAATAACTCCCTTATAAAGTAGAAATAAATCATATTTTATTTTAAATTGTTAATATTTGCAAAGCCACTGTAATTAAATGGCAAACAAACACATTTGTATTATTAAGATCAGTCACAAAAACGTAAGCAATGCATTCTGGGTGGATAGAGTTCTACAGTTTATTTACACTGCAAATGGAAACAAACCATCTCCGCCACAGCAGCCAATCAAACCGCTCCGTTTAATAAATGCAACACGGCCGGATGTAATTGTTAAAATTTAAATAACTACTAAAAGGCAATAGGAGGATTTTATTGGTCATTTGGACAGTGATTGCTGATTACACTCTCCAAGCCCAACATTGTGCACAGTCTTTTTATATGCACACTTTCTGAGGCATCAGATATTACTGAGCATGAAAGATCACAGTGTATCTGTATATAAGTCTGTGATTGGCTGATCGCTGTCACATGATACAAGGGACAGCAAATTTAAGTACATTTTGAAAATTTTCAGAAAAATCTACTGCTCATTTAAAATTCAGAGTTAGGGCTATTGCATTGTCTTGTATTATGCACTTATTGATTACGCAATTCTACTGTATTTAATGGTACTTTAAAGATTATTTGGTGAAGTTGATTAATAGTTCCCCAGAGCTCTTAATAAAGACAGAATACTGTGACATTTTCTTCACTTTAATGTGTTCCCAATAACCCATTTTTACCTGATGAAGTGTTACAAATACTTCCCTTACCATTGCTTTGTCATTTTAAATAGCTGATTTTACCTGTTGAAACCGACACCTATACTTAAAATTTCAATACTGCAGTATTGTCTACAGAAAAGCGATGTAACCAAGAGGCAGCAACAGAAATCAACCTCACATTGGTATGGGAGAGACGTACAGTACATTGCCATTGTAAGAGGAGAAACATTAAATAATCTTTACTTTATAATATATCAATAAATGAAGAATTCAACTCATTATTTATATTGATTACTCTTGGGATAGGCAGTTTATCTGCTGCAACACTTGGAACATTTTAATTGTAGCTGTACACTTGGTTTTATTAAATGTTATTTTATTTATCAACTCAAGGTGTGAAAAGTTGATACATATATATATATATATATATATATATATATATATATATATATATATATTATATTGGTACTATGAAGACACAATTTACATTTTTAATTTTATTTCCTTGTATTTTCTATTAAATGGGACTCATACTAGAAGATAATACACTATTCTGTGATCCATCTTTTAAAAGATCCACATTGCTAGCTAAAGCCGTGAGAGTGAGGCGACAGCGCCACTACAACCTGGGATTTGTGTATCAGTTGAAGGAGAGACTGAGGCTGTCAGCATCCTTTCATTTTGTATTTATTGCACCCAGTTTTATCAGATTGGATAGAACAATCCACACCACATTACAAATATTGTTTCATTGGTGCATGTGATTAAAAGCTATTTTGAACAAATCATCTGCCCAGAATGCTTTGCTGCAGTATAAGCGCAGTGACACAGACTGGGTTGCATCTGCATGAGAGCATGGTGAGAGATGTCCTTAGTTATAGCAATCAAAGTTATTTTTTTTTTTTTTTTTACTTTTGAGTCCCTTTAAACATAAAGTATGCCACAAAAATGATCCACTTTAAAAGTGCCAGACAGGAAGTGTTCCATGAAATGAGCCAGATAAACTGTGTATGGGATGATCAGATACAGATGTGCTATTAATATTTCTCACCCTATGTACTGAAATGTATTTGTTTTCATATACCAGGCACAAGAATTAGTCTGTGTCATAACATTCCTAAAGTTATGCTGTAACTAAAGTCAGGGTTAGTATAGTAGCTGTTAAACAAATTCTTACATTCAGAAATATCTAATATATGTTTTTGCTCAGACTTCATATATCCAAAGCTATTTTGCTATAAGCTTTATAAAAGTCTTCTTTTTCCTATCCATAATATTTGCATGTGGTGGTTAAGGTATACTTGGGACAAATAATATACCTGTAGGGATATTAAAAAGGGCAGTAAAGTCAAAATTAAACTTTCATGATTCAGAGAGCAGCCAAGTATTTTTGCATGCACATCAGCTCCTACTGAGCATGTGCAAGAGTGCACTGTATATACATATATGTGGTTTGTGATTAGCTGATGGCTGTCACATGATTCAGAGAGCAGACAAGTCTTTTTACATGCACATCAGCTCCTACTGAGCATGTGCAAGAGTGCACTGTATATACATATATGTGGTTTGTGATTAGCTGATGGCTGTCACATGATACATGGGGAGGGAAAATGTAATTAAAGGGATATGAAACCCCAAAAAGTTATTTTGCGATTCAGACAAGCTATACAATTTTTTTAAAAAGTTTCCAATTTACTTCTAATATCAAATTGGCTTTGTTCCCATGATATTCTTTGTTGAAGAGATACCTGGGTAGCTGTCTGTAGCACTACATGACAGGAAATAGTGCTCAATAAGGAGCATGAGAAGCACACAAGTTAAAGCAAGCAAATCAATTTAATGGACAGATCCAAAAAACATGTACATCCATAGTGTGAGGAGTCTATACTCCCGGTTAAAAGTGCAGAGAAAATAGTGGAAAAATAAGTGCAGGGCACCTAAACAAACGGCTTACGCGTTTCGGCCTAAGCCTTACTCATAGCCTTTTAAAAAGTGCACCAAACTAGCGTGCTATAAAAACTAGCCCATACACTGATTGGCCGCCAGACAAGCCTCCTTTCCAATAGCCGGCCAATCACAGAGGTGTAAACACACACACCTCCATTACACACATACACCCCCCTCCCCCTCTCTACTACTGTCAAGTTACCAATCAATATACCTATATCGGCACTAGCGCCAGGTGAGGTAAGAGACAGTGGGGCTGCCATCTAGTGCTCTTGCAAATGGATAACATTCTTCATAGACTGCTGCCATATAGTTGTCCAGACACGTGCACGCTATTGAGCTTACATCCCTGCTTCTAAACTAAAGAAACCAAGAGAACAATGAAAATGTGATAATTCTGTGTTCTATCTGAATCATGAAAGAAAAGTTTGAGGTTTCATATCCCTTTAACTTAATCTACTACTCATTTTAAAGTCAAAGGCTCGCCGGAAACAGAATTTAAAATGCTCCTCTGAGGTGGCGGACAGCAATCATTGCGATTGGATACAATCAGGATGATTGACACCCCTGCTAGCAGCCGATTGGCCGCGAATGTGCAGGGGGCGGCATTGAACAAGCATTTCACCAGAAGTGCTTGTGCAATGCTAAATGCCGACAGTGTACGCTGTCGGCATTTAGCGAATCATGACGGCTAAAGCGAATCATGTTCATTTGATAAATCTACCCCAAAGTAAGAGCTATTGCATTGTCTTTTTATTATGTATTTGTCAATAGCGCCATTCTACTATATTTAATAGTCATTTAACACTGAAATGTTAAAGAAACACAGATTTATATTACATGATTGTAAATTCAGTTTTTGTATTATTCTGGGATCACAATGGAAAGACGTTTCAAATGCAGACTGATCTCAGAAGTAAATATTTTCTATCTCACATTTCTACTCTAACCTCTGTCTCACTCCAGGTGTTTTCTTAGTATACCTGTAAATGTGTCGTATGCTGCCTGCCATTCTTCATACTCAATATTTAATACTGGTACCAGTTTAAGCTTTGACAGTCAAACTTCTCATATATTGTTTTGTGAAATAAATAAACAAAGGGGTTATACATTGTCTGTTTCTTTTATATTTAAATAGTAAAAAAAAAAAAGTTTCCCTTGACATTCTGTTTTCCTTTGTCAATCATATTAATTGTTTTCAAGTCAAAGTTGTTTGAATTCTTTTATAACTGAAAACATCATAGGGATTTTTTTTTATTAAATTATTATACAGCCACACTAAAAGATACTACAAATCTGGAGGGGAAAAAAACAACAACTTGTCACTGGGTCTTGTGTTCCAGTTCCACTACCGTACAGTTACAAGAAATAGAATGGCGATTTATTTAAATACGTGATCTACATTTCAACTCCTCATCTCTTTATTCTGAGCCTTAACGAATCCTTGTGACTTTCATGGTATAATGAGCCTTTAATTAAAACAATATTAAAGTCTTCATGCTATCAAAGGATTTTTTGACATTTTTCTCTACATATCTTTGCAGTCCAGAGTGACAAGAGTGCATAGTGAGAAATGAAAAGAGGGAATGACAGTAAAAAACATTAAATAAACTGTGGGCTAGATATAATCTGTGCACTTAATAACCCCTTAAATACCAGGGTTGCTGAGGAATGTACTGTAGACTAGTGTTTCTCAATCTTTTTGTAGCAAGTACCCCTGTAGGCATACACTTGTTTTCTATGTACCCCAACTGTAGCACAAATGTTATTGCTATTTTACATGAGCAACATGGAAATTGTGTATTACTTGGTTTCACAAGCTTGTATCAAATATCTTAATGAAGTATATATATATACAGTATGTGTTTTCTGGAATTTAATATTTTACAATATTAAAACACAGATAAATAGATATTAATAAGTATATGCAATTAATGTGCTTCTTCCATTAAAAAAAGAGGAAAAAAACCCTTTTCTGCATGATGAGGGGAGTAATATGTATGGTACCAACTTTTTATTTTAATAACCATTTCATACACAGTGTATCTGTCTCGTTTTTCTGCAACACACTTCATTATGATGCACTTTACCTATTTAACAGTGACACATTTATCTGCCACTTGTCTCTGTGACAATTGGTCACAGTAATACACTTTCTCTGTTCAACTCCAGCCCTCATATGTCACTAACAAGCCAGAATCTAAGGTTTTACTAATTTAAGGTGAATCAGGGATTGAGCAGTGGTCCAACCTAGGCAGGGAAATACTCACACTTTGCCCTGGTAGGAGTGCTCGAGTGTAGAATTGAGAAACACAGCTTTCTTTGATATGTCATGTTTACAGTAGGACAAAAAATGAAGGCCAATCCCTGGAGTACCCTTTGCTAATGCCCCAAGTACCCCCAAGGGTACACGTGCCATAGGTTGAGAAACTAGGTTGTAGACCACTCTAGTTGTGAAAGGGTTAGCATCGAATAAGTAGGGCATCTAATTTCTCAGTTATAAACTGCAATACCCAGTAATGAAAGTGTTAACGTTCCATGAAAAGGAGAACACAGGGGAAGACAAGCTATGACAGAGACAAAAACCGCACTGTGGCACCTGCTCTATTGGCACTGAATTGAGGAAGGGCAGTTAGAAACCATAAGTAGTATCAAACAATTAATTGCTAATATGATATCCGCATTGTGGCCGACTATAGTGTCGCGTTTCCTCTGAATTTCTCCGTAAGCCGGGGGAAGTTTTGTTATAAGAGATGTGGGGCTTTTTTTTTACATTGTATTTTGAGACAGGAGACTGAAGTAAAACGTGCAAATGCTTGTGCTGCAGTATAAAAAGTAAGGCTTGTAAACTTTATGTAGTTATATCGCCTATACAACACCCACACACCTCTCTATATAACCTGTAACTACATATGTAGCTCTGTAAAATAGCTCCTATTACACTGCTAGAAATTGTCCTTATTCTGCGCATACCTCTTCCTTATAACACCTCCTACTACTCCATATAGCCCTCCCTATAACACCTCCTACTACTCCATATAGCCCTCCCTATAACACCTCCTACTGCTCCATATAACCCTCCCTATAAAACCTCCTACTACTCCATATAGCCCTCCCTATAACACCTCCTACTACTCCATATAGCCCTCCCTATAACACCTCCTACTACTCCATATAGCCCTCCCTATAACACCTCCTACTGCTCCATATAGCCCTCATTATAACACCTCCTACTGCTCCATATAACCCTCCCTATGACATCTCCTACTGCTCCATACAACCCTCCCTACAACACCTCCAACTGCTCCATATAACCCTCCCTATGACATCTCCTACTGCTCCATATAGCCCTCCCTATAACACCTTCTACTGCTCTATATAACCCTCCCAATAACACCTCCCACTGCTACATATAACCCTCCCTATGACATCTCCTACTGCTCCATATAACCCTCATTATAACACTTCCTACTACTCCATATAACCCTCATTATAACACCTCCTACTACTCCATATAACCCTCCATATAACACCTCCTACTACTCCATATAGCCCTCCCTATAACACCTCCTACTACTCCATATAGCCCTCCCTATAACACCTCCTACTACTCCATATAGCCCTCCCTATAACACCTTCTACTGCTCCATATAACCCTCATTATAACACCTCCTACTGCTCCATATAACCCTCCCTATGACATCTCCTACTGCTCCATATAGCCCTCCCTATAACACCTTCTACTGCTCTATATAACCCTCCCTATAACACCTCCCACTGCTACATATAACCCTCCCTATAACACCTCCCACTGCTCCATACAACACCTCCAACTGCTCCATATAACCCTTGCTATAACACCTCCTGCTGCTCCATATAGCCCTCCCTATAACACCTTCTACTGCTCATATAAACCTCCCTATAACACCTCCTTCTGCTCCATATAACCCTTCGTACAACACATCCAACTGCTGCATATAACCCTCGCTATAACACCTCCTACTGCTCCATATAACCCTCCCTATAACACCTCCTACTACTCCATATAGCCCTCCCTATAACACCTCCTACTACTCCATATAGCCCTCCCTATAACACCTCCTACTGCTCCATATAGCCCTCATTATAACACCTCCTACTGCTCCATATAACCCTCCCTATGACATCTCCTACTGCTCCATACAACCCTCCCTACAACACCTCCAACTGCTCCATATAACCCTCCCTATGACATCTCCTACTGCTCCATATAGCCCTCCCTATAACACCTTCTACTGCTCTATATAACCCTCCCAATAACACCTCCCACTGCTACATATAACCCTCCCTATGACATCTCCTACTGCTCCATATAACCCTCATTATAACACTTCCTACTACTCCATATAACCCTCATTATAACACCTCCTACTACTCCATATAACCCTCCCTATAACACCTCCTACTACTCCATATAGCCCTCCCTATAACACCTCCTACTACTCCATATAGCCCTCCCTATAACACCTCCTACTACTCCATATAGCCCTCCCTATAACACCTTCTACTGCTCCATATAACCCTCATTATAACACCTCCTACTGCTCCATATAACCCTCCCTATGACATCTCCTACTGCTCCATATAGCCCTCCCTATAACACCTTCTACTGCTCTATATAACCCTCCCTATAACACCTCCCACTGCTACATATAACCCTCCCTATAACACCTCCCACTGCTCCATACAACACCTCCAACTGCTCCATATAACCCTTGCTATAACACCTCCTGCTGCTCCATATAGCCCTCCCTATAACACCTTCTACTGCTCATATAAACCTCCCTATAACACCTCCTTCTGCTCCATATAACCCTCCGTACAACACATCCAACTGCTGCATATAACCCTCGCTATAACACCTCCTACTGCTCCATATAACCCTCCCTATAACACCTCCTACTGCTCCATATAACCCTCCCTATAACTCCTCCTACTGCTCCATATAACCCTCCCTATAACACCTCCTACTGCTAAATATAACCCTCCTTATAACATCTCCTACTGCTCAATATAGCCCTCCCTATAACACCTCCTACTGCTCCATATAATCATCTTTATAACTCCTCCTACTGCTCCATAAAACCCTCCTTATAACACCTCCTACTGCTCAATTTAGCCTTCCCTATAACCCTCCCTACAACACCTCCATATAACCCTCGTTATAACAACTCCTACTGCTCCATACAGCCCTCCCTATAACACCTCCCACTGCTCCATTTAACCCTCCCTATAACACCTCCCACTGCTCCATATAAACCTCCCTATAACACCTCCCACTGCTCCATATAACCCTCCCTATAACACCTCCTACTGCTCCATATAACCCTCCCTATAACACCTCCGGCTGCTCCATATAACCCTCCCTATAACACCTCCTACTGCTCCATATAACCCTCCCTATAACACCTCCTGCAGCCTGCTGCTCCGTATAGCCCTCCCTATAACACCTCCTACTGCTCCATATAACACCTCCTGCTGCTCCATATAACCCTCCCTATAACAACTCCTGCTGCTCCATATAGCCCTCCCTCTAACACCTTCTACTGCTCATATAACCCTCCCTATAACACCTCCTTCTGCTCCATATAACCCTACATATAAGACATCCTACTGCTCCATTTAGCCCTCACTATAACACTTCAAACTGCTCCATATAACCCTCCTTATAACACCTCCTGCTGCTCCATATAACCCCCTTTCTGCTGCTCCATATAACCCTCCCTATAACACCTCCTTCTGCTCCATATATCCCTCCCTATAAAACCTCCCACTGTTCCATATAACCCTCCATACAACACCTCCAACTGCTCCATATAACCCTCGCTATAACACCTCCTACTACTCCATATAGCCCTCCCTATAACACCTCCTACTGCTCCATGTAACCCTCACTATAACACCTCCTGCTGCTCCATATAACACATCCTACTGCTCCATTTAGCCCTCCCTATAACACCTCCTGCTGCTCCATATAACCTTCCTGTGACGGATACCACGGCTACCCCGACTGGGTAGCTCCTCCAAACAGGTCCTGCTTCCTCCCTGCTGACTGCAGCTTTGTAGCTGGCAAGTGACCACAGCGTGTAGCCACCCCTGATGCCCGACAGCACCAGTATTCAGGGTCCCACCCTGTGGCAGACTCCAGCTATCCAGACTGGGTAGCTCTGCCTGAGGGTCCTTCCTCTGCCTGGAACAGGCTGCTATGTAGCCCAGGAAAGTGATTCTAGCAGGAGCCCACCTAAATGACTAGACAGACTTGCATTCAGGTGAAATAAGAACTGATTTTATTGAAAACACACACTCCTTTTATACACACAGCTCATCTTGATAAGACCCTAGACAATTCCACTATTTTCCCACCATTCCCGCCCCTCCAAACAGCCCGGCACCTCCATAGGAGCCACAGTCCCACATAATCCCAGTACATAGGGGTGTCGGTTTTGGGGTGATCCCGGTGGAGCGGTGGCACTTCCAGTGTGTCATTTTAAAGCTCTCCTTCCCCAGAAGCCACAGTCCAAAAATCAGCGTGATTCATTACTGGGGCCTGGAGTTACAGTCCATTGACGTTATGGGGGGTAGGGGTGTCCAAAACCCCTGGTTCCAAAAGGAGCTTCCCTTCAATAATTCCCCCAGCTCTTGTCCTTCATAGGGGCTACCAATCCCCAAAAAAGCAGAGCTCTGGGGCAAAGGGCTGCTGGAGCGACCAGGGGTAAAGTTAGCGGGTGTCCTGCTGTCCTGTGGCCGACCGGGAGTTCCAGGAGCCCGGCCAGCCTGAGAGGAGTTAGGCAGGTGTCTGTTGTGAGGTGGCCTACTGGGAGTTCCAGGATCCCGGCCAGCCTAGGAGGGTTTTCCTGTTCATACACCAGCTCTTCACAAAACAAGCAAACAAAAGCTTCCAGAGATTGTGGTTGCTCTGAGGAGCCCAAAACTGGTGAGAAACAACAGGGGTGAGGTTGTAGGGGGGGTGGGGGTAGCCTTAGCTGTCTGGTATCCGTGACACCTCCCTATAACACCTCCTGCTGCTCCATATTGCCCTCACTATAACACCTCCTGCTGCTCCATATAACCCTCCCTATAAAACCTACTGCGCCATATAACCCTCCCTATAACACCTCCTACTGTTCCATATAACACTCCCTATAACACCTCCTGCTGTTCCATATAACCCTCCCTATAACACCTCCTACTGCTCCATATAACCTTCCTTATTACACCTCCTGCTGCTCCATATAAGCACTCCCTATTTCTCCTCATACTGCTCCACATAACCCTTCCTATAACACCTCCTACTACTGCATATAACACTCCCTATAACACCTCCTGCTGCTTCATATAACCACTCCCTATAGACTAGCATAGAGAGCGTATGCACAAAGGAGAACAGATAAGGGCTGGGGTTTCCTGAGCCGGATTAGTGGCAGGGGTTTGCTAGGATTGGTCAACAGGGACTAGGAGAGGAGGAGCAGCAAGTTACTTAGGGTCGAGGCACAAACACGGTAACGCATTCTAAACTTTTCTTTTGTTTCAGCAGGTCATCCAGCGAACAGTGAAGACACCAAGATGGCGGCCAGAAACAGAAGGATCCCGAGGAGATTTCTTGACGATGGTGAGTCCGTTTGGCGTACCAGGGCACTCCAGGCGTGGAGGAAGTTGAAGAGGATGGAGAAGAGGGAGCCAGTTTGGAAGGCAGCAAACGGAGCAACCGTGGAGGGCGCAGTTGGTGGTGTTGTGAGTTCCCCACAAAAATCCACCATGAGGGCAGAACCGGATCCGGTAAGTGGGGGAGAGCAACAGTGGATTAGCAGGTAACATGAGCTGCGTGGAGGATGGGCACAGCGGCCCACTAGTGGGGTCCCAAGATAGCATAGGGATACCCGCTTGCTTCTCATCCCCTCCAGGGACACCGGGGGTGGAGTACCCATTGCCCAAGCACAAAACGAATGCAGGGGGGAGCCCTCATAAGACATGGGGACCGGGTGGCCCAAAATGGGGCCAAGTTAGGCAGCCTGGCCTACGCAGATAGGGAAGTGGATATTTCATCCCCAAGGCATGGCGGGATCTATATAGTCAACGAAAGGGGGGAGGGGAGGCCCACAGCAGCACTTCAGCAGGAGTGGGGATATAGTATGATCCCGCATGGGAAAGGGCAGTGGCGATCATGGCAGAGGGATAGAGGCGCTTTCCAAGGGGGTTGGAGAGAGCCCAGGGAGGGCAGATAATGGGTAGGGATTGGCCCATACGGGGAAAGAGGAGGGCAGGAAGGAGGGTGTACCTGACGATGCGGCCCCGGCGGGCTGAGCGTTCCTCGCATGGATGGGTGGAACAATAGGGAATACAGGGAGCAAAGGTATTATGAAGATAGATGGGAGGACAGGAGATACGGGCCGCGCAGGGAAGGGGAACAATCCATGTTCCTACAGGGGGAATGGGGGGAGCCGGGCAGGCCTATAAAAAGAAATAGACAAGAAGCGGGGGGAAGGCCCAGAATTATCAGAGACATGGAGGGTAATTCATACATGATAATGGAGGCAGAAGAGCAAGGTGCGAATAGGCAGGGGGAGGGGTTGGATTCTAGCCATAGGGTAAGAGGGTCATGCCAGGAGCCCCCCCGCACAAATAAATAAACAGAAGAAGTCTAATATAAATTTTAATTCACAGAGCATGGGAGAGCAGGTGAGGAACCTGAGGCCAGGGACCAAGGTAGCGGAAAAACCCCAAACGGAGGGAGGACGGAAAGCTGATGGAGGACAAGAGCAAGGAAGGAGCAGCAAAGGCTGGCAGCTCACAAAAAACGGGATTGGGTAAGCAAATACCTTGTAGAAGTAATAGTATTACTGATAGTTCATCTGAATATGACTCAGAGGATGATGGGAATAAGGTGGAGGGCTGTAACAAAATTTTAAGAATAAGATAAGCTGGAAAAAATGCTGCAGGCGCGGAAGGGGGTATGCTCTAGCAAGGGGGAAGAAATAATCTTTTGTGTGGCGTTTGCATTCGCCTTCCATTGTGCCATGAGAATAGGCGAGTTATTGCCCAAGAACAAGAGGATAGAAGAGGGAGGGCTGGAAGAAAAGGACGTCCGGATCACGGAGGGGGCAGTGATGATACTGATTAGAAAATCCAAGACATATAGAACAGGAAAGGGGGTATGGGTAAACATGCAGGCAACCAAGGGGGTAGGATGCCCGGTAGCATGCGCAAAGAGATACGTAGGGATTAGAAAAGGCGAAGGGAGGGCATTTCTTAGGCATAAAGAGGGTACGGCAGTATCGATATACCAATTCAAAAGGGCGCTAAGTATGGTGGTACAAAGTTTAGGTTGGGAGGAGGAGTATTTTGCCCCCCCATTCATTCAGAATAGGGGCAGCAACATCAGGGGCAGGCAAGGGGTGCTCTGAAGAGCAAATAAAAAAGCTGGGAAGATGGAAATCCGCGGCATTTAAATAATACATCAGAATGAAGGGGGAGCAAAATTAATAAAAAAATGGTTAATGAAATGATGCAAATGGTGACGAACACAATGCCCCGTTAAAGTTTATGACAATAAAAAAAAAATGTTTTTCTATTACAGACAGAGCCATAAGATTATGGATTGTAGGACATTCCTACGTGCACTGGACGCAAGCCCGAGCAATCGCATCAGGGCTAGGAGGGCAGCTAGGTTTCGCGCATCAGCAAGCCAATATTAGATGGTTGGGAAAGAGGAGAATGTGTTGGGACGAGCTAGTGCCAGCAATACAGAAAGCAAGACAAAGGTGGGGTTGCCCCGACGTGTTAATAATACACCTCGGGGGAAACAACATAGGGAGCTACCCGTTAAAAGAACAGGAGGACAAGGTAAAGGGCGTATGCAAATGGTTGAGTGTAGCCTGGCCGTCAGTAAAGCTGGTATGGTCCAATATAATCTCAAGAATATACTGGAGGAACTCCCACAACAGTAGAGAGAAAGTTAAATCAGGTAGCAGCGAAGGCAGTAAGAGAAGCAGGAGGGCTAGTAATGGAGCACCCACTATTAGCGGCAAAACGGGAAGAAATCTTTCGTAGGGATGGAGTGCACCTCACGGATGAAGGGAATGATCAGCTGCTGGATGACATTGTAAGGATGATCTAGAGCATAAAAGAGGTAAGGAAAGGTCATGAACAGATCGGATAAAATGGCAGAAAGAGAGGGCTCTTTTGTTGGAGGTGAAATTAGGGACCTGCACGCGGGCGGGGTGGGAGAGACCTGTGGCATACACTAGCCTAGAGTGGTGATCCGGTGGTCTAGCTAATGGGCGGGCTGTGGCATGGGCCTCCTCCTTCCCCCCTCCATGCCCCGCCAGGGGTGTCCCCCCCAAGGCATGGGACCCCAAGTTCATGTGATATGTAAATGATGGAGAAAAATTTGATTAAGTTAAAGTTCAATGGCGAATTTCGCTCTCTAGCAAAAATTCTATAAATAAATAGTGACCTTTCCAATTTTCGCCACAACTAAAGTGTCCATGTGGTTATTTCAGGTTCTAAAGTTGACAAGTGTTTTTTTTTTACTGTTGGTTTTATTATTGAGGGTTAAAGGGAGGCGAATGGGGGCCTCCAAGCCCTTATTCTCCTCATATTGCTCCACATAACCCTCCCTATAGCACTTCCCATGCTCTAACTGTACCCTATAGGGCCTCCCACTGCTCCATATCAAGTTCCCTTTTACTCCAACTATTCCTCCATATTACCCTCCCTATTACTCTTCGTACTGCTCATACAACAATATTTTATAACTCCTTCATACAATTCTTCTTGATGATCCATTCAGCTGTTCTGTATAATTCTTCTTATTGCACCATTGAACTGCTCCTTAGAAAGAATTATATGGACTAAAAAAGGGTTTATAATACTCCTCCTATAGCCCCATATAACCCTTCCCTATACTGTTGGCTCTATGCCTATGTACAAGTCATTCAGACTCTTATTAGCTGGGGAAGCAAGCAGTGGTCTGTGTGTAGGGTGTTAATATCCCTGTTTAACATGCAGATCAGTCTGCTGAGCGGCTAGATATGAAATGTGCCCCACAGTAAAAAGTGTGCATCATAAGTTGTGTAGTTATCTGCGGGTGACAGCAGCTTCCTTGAGACATGTCACTCAGTTCACCTGTTTTCAGAAGCCAGCACTTTACACACAAATACTGCCATAATTATGTCCGTGTTAGAAGCTTGATACTAATGAGATTTTTCCTGCGGTGTCTCTATTTCATGTTACAGTTTAATATAAATCACAGCAATACAGAGAGAGCGATAAAAGGGCACAGCTCAGTAAACTATTCACAAGAGCTTGCAATCAAATGCTCTGTGCCAAAGACCTCTAATTGAGTTTACATCCTTCTATGTGAATGTGCCAGATGGGTGTCTGCGTTATTAACACCAGCAAGAGACAAACAGCGCTTCAAGGGCCTCTTTTTCATAAACCCAATCACAGCACATACAGAATTATTTCTGATTTTGCTGTTTTTTTGTTACTTTGGTTTGAATTAGTTTTCAGTAGTACATGGTTTTGTGCTGTGCTCGGCCTCCTAGACCTGTGCAGCTGTGTCAGTGTCTATATGCTCCTGGTCTGTGATTGGTACAAGCAGTGTCAGTATCTATATGCTCCCTCCTGGTGTGTGATTGGTACAAGCGGTGTCAGTCTCTATCTACTCCTGGTGTGTGATTGGTACAAGCAGTGTCAGTGTCTATACGCTCCTGGTGTGTGATTGGTACAGCAGAGTCAGTGTCTATACGCTCCTGGTGTGTGATTGGTACAAGCAGTGTCAGTGTCTATACGCTCCTGGTGTGTGATTGGTACAAGCAGTGTCAGTGTCTATATGCTCCTGGTGTGTGATTGGTACAGCAGTGTCAGTGTCTATACACTCCTGGTGTGTGATTGGTACAGCAGTGTCAGTGTCTATACACTCCTGGTGTGTGATTGGTACAGCAGTGTCAGTCTCTATACGCTCCTGGTGTGTAATTGGTACAAGCAGTGTCAGTCTCTATATGCTCCTGGTGTGTGATTGGTACAAGCAGTGTCAGTGTCTATATGCTCCTGGTGTGTGATTGGTACAAGCGGTGTCATTCTCTATCTGCTCCTGGTGCAAGCAGTGTCAGTGTCTATATGTACAAGCAGTGTCAGTGTCTATATGCTCCTGGTGTGTAATTGGTACAAGCAGTGTCAGTGTTTATACGCTCCTGTTGTGTGATTGGTACAAGCGGTGTCAGTATCTATATGCTCCTGGTGTGTGATTGGTACAAGCAGTGTCAGTGTTTATACGCTCCTGTTGTGTGATTGGTACAAGCGGTGTCAGTATCTATACGCTCCTGGTGTGTGATTGATACAAGCAGTGTCAGTGTCTATACACTCCTGTTGTGTGATTGGTACAAACAGTGTCAGTCTCTATATGCTCCTGTTGTGTGATTGGTAAAAGCAGTGTCAGTATCTATATGCTCCTGGTGTGTGATTGGTACAAACAGTGTCAGTGTTTATATGCTCCTGATGTGTGATTGGTACAAGCAGTGTCAGTCTCTATATGCTCCTGGTGTGTGATTGGTACAAGCAGTGTCATTTTCTAAATGCTCCTGGTGTGTGATTGGTACAAGCAGTGTCAGTCTCTATACGCTCCTGGTGTGTAATTGGTACAAATAGTGTCAGTGTCTATACGCTCCTGGTGTGTGATTGGTACAAGCAGTGTCAGTGTCTATATGCTCCTGGTGTGTGATTGGTACAAGCAGTGTCAGTCTCTATATGCTCCTGGTGTGTGATTAATACAGCAGTGTCAGTCTCTATATGCTCCTGGTGTGTGATTAGTACAGCAGTGTCAGTCTCTATTTGCTCCTGGTGTGTGATTGGTACAGCAGTGTCAGTCACTATATGCTCCTGGTGTGTGATTAGTACAAGCAGTGTCAGTCTCTATACGCTCCTGGTCTGTGATTGGTACAGCAGTGTCAGTGTCTATATGCTCCTGGTGTGTGATTGGTACAAGCAGTGTCAGTGTCTATATGCTCCTGGTGTGTGATTGGTACAAGCGGTGCCAGTCTCTATATGCTCCTGGTGTGTGATTGGTACAAGCAGTGTCAGTGTCTATATGCTCCTGGTGTGTGATTGGTACAATCGGTTTCAGTCTCTATCTGCTCCTGGTGTGTGATTGGTACAAGCAGTGTCAGTCTCTATCTGCTCCTGGTGTGTGATTGGTACAAGCAGTGTCAGTCTCTATATGCTCCTGGTGTGTGATTGGTACAAGCAGTGTCAGTGTCTATATGCTCCTGGTGTGTGATTGGTACCAGCGGTGTCAGTCTCTATATGCTCATGGTGTGTGATTGGTACAAACGGTGTCAGTCTCTATATGATCCTGGTATCACCTTACAATATAAGCTGACTTGGATTGGCAAACTAGTGCCATATTTAACATAAGCAGTGCTCTGCGCAGAGCAAGGAGAGGGTAAGGGGGGGGGGGGGGAAGAAGGAGGCATAAAAAATAAATTATAGCTGGGAATGGGTTATAAAAGACAAGACCCTCCAGTGTCACTGACATTTAAATTTGTGGTCAACCTTTCATACCAAAATTGTGAATTGAACAAGTTGTGCATAACGCTACAGTTAGAAATAGTTTTAGCTAGAACTGAACGAAAAACTCACCGTCCTTTGTGCAAATGATACAAATACAATGTGCTACAATATAACCATTGCAGTCATCACTGAACATCCCAGCTTCTTTGGCCTTACTGACCACTTCACTGTTTGCTTCCGTTCCACTATACAAAGGCCCCAAGTGTACTGCATCTTGCAAGTCCTACACATTGGGACTACTGCCCCCCACTCCCGTTCATGTCCTGTTTTCTATGTTTATTATTCTTTATTATTATTATTATTACTATTATTATTACTACTATTATTATTACTACTATTACTACTATTATTATTACTATTATTTTTATTATTATTACTATTATTATTACTATTATTACTACTATTATTATTACTACTATTATTATTACTACTATTATTATTACTATTATTATTATTATTACTATTATTAATATTATTACTATTATTACTATTATTATTACTATTATTATTACTATTATTATTATTATTATTACTACTACTATTACTACTATTATTATTACTATTACTATTATTATTACTATTAATATTATTACTACTATTATTATTACTATTATTATTATTACTACTACTACTATTATTAGTATTACTATTATTATTATTATTATAATAAGCCTGGAACGGTTATCATCACTCAGGGTTAGTTTTCTCCAGAATGCTTAAAGGGACATGAAACCCAAAATGTTTCTTTCATGATTTAGGTAGAACAAACAATTTTAAACAACTTTCCAGTTTACTTCTATTATCTAATGTGCTTCATTCTCTTGGTATCATTTGTTGGAGGAGCAGCAATGCACTACTGGTTGCTAACTTAACACATGGGTGAGCCAATGACAATCAGTATACATATGCAGCCACCAATCAGCAGCTAGAACCTAGGTTCCTGAGCTTTCCTAGATAAACCTTTCAGCAAAGGATAACAAGCGAGGAAAGAAAATGAAATAATAGAAGTGGAAAGTTGTTTAAAATGTTATGCTCTGTCTGAATGATGATTGTCTAATTATGCCTTTACTGTCCCTTTAAGTCCTGCACAATACTGCAGCTAGCACTGTTCTCAGGACCACAGAGTGACATTCCCTTAAAGGGACAGTTCATCATATTGCCAATGATCCTTTTTACCTGCTAGAGTGTATTAAAGTGAAGGTTAAGTTACCTGTTTGTCGATCTTGAATTAAATTCTCTGTCTCAAATTAATATGACTTTCATTCATCATCTTGTATAAAATCATCGTTACCTCTAGTTATCGCCATAATAAATCTATATTTTTAGCTTATCAAATTCAACCCGTTTTTAAAAAAATAAATAAAAATGTATTGCATGATCACGTTCTCATTACATCCAATTGAAATTCTGTCCATTAGGCGGCCGTCGATCTACAGCACCCGCATCCTTTTTAAAGTGTGCATGCGCTAATATCTTATTCTTCATATTGTACTCCATGAGCGCTCCCGTTTTGCGCATGCATAATAGATTGAAGTAGGACTAGACACATACGCCACACTGTTTGTTACGGATGTCTCTGAAACTGTAGCTGTAGAAATCGGTGATTTGCGCATGTCCAATAGTTCCGATCGTCGTGCATGCTCTTTGTAGATGCTTATAGAGCGGGTGGGACTGCTTTATACATCACAGCATAGAATGGGGAGGAGTTTTCATGGAAACAGTAGGCAGATATCTATGTATAAAAAATAGCGAAATTGATCAAAAATTTAAAATAAACTTAGCGAACAGCTTATTCTGTTAATTATGTATGAATTTATGTCTTCAAGTCAAGAAACTTTACCTTCCCTTAAATTGGTCAAAAGTATCACCTTTACTTCTATTTCAGCATTTGAAATA
This sequence comes from Bombina bombina, assembly GCF_027579735.1. Taxonomy (NCBI): domain Eukaryota; kingdom Metazoa; phylum Chordata; class Amphibia; order Anura; family Bombinatoridae; genus Bombina; species Bombina bombina. The sequence continues at coordinate 258,291,528 of NC_069505.1, forward strand.
GCTGATTTAGTATGTGGTATAGCCACCTATACTGAAAGTTTTGATACTGGAGTCCCAGCTATTGACAAGCCTAAGTAAACACAGCCAGCAGAAGTTACACTCTCAGTGGGGTGCAGGATAGTTAAATAATAAAATAATAATTTTCCATTGTTCTCTCTATGTATTGAGCTTTGGTTTAGGAACAGATATAAGATAAGGAAGCAAGTGTGTGTACACAAAGTGATAACATAATGAGATCTGATATTACCTGAAGCTCAACTCATTGTAAAAGGCTGTGGTTTAAAATAACAAAACCAGCTACTTCAGATACACAAATAAACCTGAAAATGCAATTTCTCAAATATTTTATACTCTGCAGCTGGTATAACAAGTCACTGAAAATACATTAATATAAAAACAATTTTACAGTGTACTGTCCCTTTAAAGCTTGGTCTCAATTTTACGGAACAAAATGTTGGGAGTTTGCTGTATGTAATGGGGAATAAATACTTTTCTGGATTGTAAGCTCCAGAGATTTGCCATCAAACCTACCACTGTTGTGCTTATAGGGCAGACAGTCACATTGGTCCACTCCAGCCAAGCCCACCTCTGTGAGTTAGTAGTTTTAATAACAAAAGGGACTTTCTTTGTGTCCCCAACAGGCAAACATTAATTGGATAGATATTATTAATATCGACCCGAGTGGGTGGAAAATATTCCCAAATAAAAATATATCAACATTGTCTCCCTATTTAATCATTGTTTTTGGGGTTCCTTTTTTTGTGTGTGTGTGTGTGGGGGGGGGGGAATGGGAAGGATCTTTTGGTTTTAAGTATAATAATAACAACTGGATTTGAGTGAATAGTTTACACTCGAAAGTGTAATTATGTATAGATGGAATGTCAGGTCTCCTTATTTTTTTACTGCTAAGAAATGCTTTTGTATTTTGTATTAATAAAATGTTGTAACTGTTTTTAAGGAAAATCAATAAAACAAATAAAAATGGGTAAGTACTTGGCTTATACAGTGTAAAAAAACAAAAAAACAAGTTAACGACATAGAAGAAATTGGAACAAAATGTTTGTAAAAATCAAACACCTAAATTACGAGTTTTGCGTTAGAGGCTGTGCGGTGCTAACGAGCAGTTTTCCCTCACCGCTCACTTACCTGCAGCGCTGGTATTACAAGTTTTCAGAAACCCGGCGTTAAAAGGCAAGAAGTGAGCATTGAGCAAAATTTTGCTTATTACCGCACTCCAATACCAGCGCTGCTTAAGTCAGCGGTGAGCTGGTTGTACATGCTCGTGCACAATTTCCCCATACGAATCAACGGGGAGAGTTGGCTGAAAAAAAGTCTAACACCTTCAAAAAAGCAGTGTAAAACTCCTTAACGCAGCCCCATTGATTCCTATGGGGAAATAAAAGTTTTGTCTACAACTAACACCCTAACATGAACCTCGAGTCTAAACACCCCTAATCTTATACTTATTAACCCCTAATATGCCGCCCCCGACATTGCCGACACCTACATTATAATTATTAACCCCTAATCTGCCACCCCCGACATTGCCAACACCTACATTATAATTATTAACCCCTAATCTGCTGCTCCGGACACCGCCGCCACCTACATTATATGTATTAACCCCTAATCTGCTGCCCCCAACATCGCCAACACCTACATACTATTTATTAACCCCTAATCTGCCGCCCCCAATGTCGCCGCAACCTACCTACACTTATTAACCCCTAATCTGCCGCCCATAACGTCGCTGCCACTATATTAAAGTTATTAACCCCTAAACCTAAGTCTAATCCTAACCCTAACAACCCCTAACTTAAATATAATTAAAATAAAATTACTATCATTAACTAAATTATTCCTATTTAAAACTAAATACTTACCTAGCTACAATATAACTAATAGTTACATTGTAGCTATCTTAGGGTTTATTTTTATTTTACAGGCAAGGTTGTATTTATGTTAACTAGGTAGAATAGTTAATACTATTTAATAACTACCTAGCTAAAATAAATACAAATGTACCTGTAAAATAAAACCTAACCTAAGTTACAATAACACCTAACACTAAACTATAAATAAATAAATTAACTAAATGAAATACAATTACCTAAATTAAATTAGCTAAAGTACAAAAACAAACAAACACTAAATTACAGAAAATAATAAACAAATGACAGATATTTAAACTATTTACACCTAATCTAATAGCCCTATTAAAATAAAAAAGCCCCCCAAAATAAAAAAAAAACCTAGCCTAAACTAAACTACCAATAGCCCTTAAAAGGGCTTTTTGCAGGGTATTGCCCAAAAGTAATCAGCCTTTTTACCTGAAAAAAAAAAATACAAACCCCCCCCAACAGTAAAACCCACCACCCACACAACCAACCCCCCAAATAAAATACTATCTAAAAAAACCTAAGCTCCCCATTGATCTGAAAAGGTCATTTGGATGGGCATTGCCCTTAAAAGGGCAGTTAGCTCTATTGAAACCCAAAGTCACTAACCTAAAAATAAAACCCACCCAATACACCCTTAAAAAAACCTAACACTAACCCCCTGAAGATCGACCGGGAGAATCAGCCAATCGGAATTAAGGTAGAAAAAATCCTATTGGCTGATGCAATCAGCCAATAGGATTGAAGTTCAATCCTATTGGCTGATCCAATCAGCCAATAGGATTGAGCTTGCATTCTATTGTCTGTTCCAATCAGCCAATAGAATGCGAGCTCATCCTCGCCACATGGATGAAGCTAGAAGATGCCGTCTGGATGAAGACTTCTGCCCGTCTGGAGGACCACTTCGTCCGGCTTGGATGAAGACTTCTCCCGGCTTCGTTGAGGACTTCGGCCCGGCTTGGATGAAGACTTCTCCCGGTAAGTCGATCTTCAGGGGGTTAGTGTTAGGTTTTTTTAAGGGTGTATTGGGTGGGTTTTATATTTAGGTTAGGGACTTTGGGCTGCAATAGAGCTAACTGCCCTTTTAAGGGCAATGCCCATCCAAATGCCCTTTTCAGGGCAATGGGGAGCTTAGGTTTTTTTAGATAGTATTTTATTTGGGGGGTTGGTTGTGTGGGTGGTGGGTTTTACTGTTGGGGGGGTTGTTTGTATTTTTTTGTTCAGGTAAAAGCGCTGATTACTTTGGGGCAATGCCCCGCAAAAGACAATTTTAAGGGCTATCGGTAGTTTAGTTTAGGCTAGGGGTTTTTTTTTTTATTTTGGGGGGACTTTTTTTATTTTAATTAGATTAGGTGTAATTAGTTTACAGTGGGGCAAAAAAAGTATTTAGTCAGCCACCAATTGTGCAAGTTCTCCCACTTAAGAAGATGAGAGAGGCCTGTAATTTTCATCATAGGTTTAACTGAACTATGAGAGACAAAATGTGGAAACAAATCCAGATAATCACATTGTCTGATTTGGAAAGAATTTATTTGCATATTATGGTGGAAAATAAGTATTTGGTCACCTACAAACAAGCAAGATTTCTGGCTCTCACAGACCTGTATATTCTTCTTTAAGAGGCTCCTCTGTCCTCCACTCATTACCTTTATTAATGGCACCTGTTTGAACTTGTTATCAGTATAAAAGACACCTGTCCACAACCTCAAACAGTCACACTCCAAACTCCACTATGGTGAAGACCAAAGAGCTGTCGAAGGACACCAGAGACAAAATTGTAGACCTGCACCAGGCTAGGAAGATTGAATCTGCAATAGGCAAGCAGCTTGGTGTGAAGAAATCAACTGTGGGAGCAATAATTAGAAAAAGGAAGACATAAAAGACCACTGATAATCTCCCTCGATCTGGGGCTCTACGCAAGATCTCGCCCCATGGGGTCAAAATGATCACAAGAATGGTGAGCAAACATCCCAGAACCACACAGGGGGACCTAGTGAATGACCTGCAGAGAGCTGGGACCAACGTAACAAAGGCTACCATCAGTAACACACTACGCCGCCAGGGACTCAGATCCTGCAGTGCCAGACGTGTCCCCCTGCTTAAGCCAGTACATGTCCGGGCCCGTCTGAAGTATGCTAGAGAGCATTTGAATGATCCAGAAGTGGATTGTGAGAATGTCATATGGTCAGATGAAACCAAAGTAGAACTGTTTGGTAGAAACACAACTCGTCGTGTTTGGAGGAGAGAGAATGCTGAGTTGCAACCAAAGAACACCATACCTACTGTGAAGCATTGGGGTGGCAACATCATGCTTTGGGGCTGTTTCTCTGCAAAGGGAACATGACGACTGATCCGTGTACATGAAAGAATGAATGGGGCCATGTATCGTGAGATTTTGAGTGCAAACCTCCTTCCATCAGCAAGGGCATTGAAGATGAAACGTGGGTGGGTCTTTCAGCATGACAATGATCCCAAACACACCGCCCGGGCAACAAAGGAGTGGCTTCGTAAGAAGCATTTCAAGGTCCTGGAGTGGTCTCCAGATCTCAACCCCATAGAAAACCTTTGGAGGGAGTTGAAAGTCCGTGTTGCCCAGCGACAGCCCCAAAACATCACTGCTCTAGAGGAGATCTGCATGCAGGAATGGGCCAACATACCAGAAACAGTGTGTGACAACATTTTGAAGACTTACAGAAAACGTTTGACCTCTGTCATTGCCAACAAAGGATATATAACAAAGTATTGAGATGAACTTTTGATATTGACCAAATACTTATTTTCCACCATAATTTGCAAATAAATTCTTTCCAAATCAGACAATGTGATTGTCTGGATTTGTTTCCACATTTTGTCTCTCATAGTTGAGGTATACCTATGATGAAAATTACAGGCCTCTCTCATCTTCATAAGTGGGAGAACTTGCACAATTGGTGGCTGACTAAATACTTTTTTGCCCCACTGTAAATATCTGTAATTTGTTTATTATTTTCTGTAGTTTAGTGGTTTTTTTTGTACTTTAGCTAATTTAATTTAATTTAGGTAATTGTATTTAATGTAGGGAATTTATTTAATTGTAGTGTAGTGTTAGGTGTTACTGTAACTTAGGTTAGGTTTTATTTTACAGGTAAATTTGTATTTATTTTAGCTAGGTATTAATTAAATAGTTAATAACTATTTAATAACTATTCTACCTAGTTAAAATAAATACAAACTTGCCTGTAAAATAAAAATAAACCCTAAGCTAGATACAATGTAACTATTAGTTATATTGTAGCTAGCTTAGGGTTCATTTTATAGGTAAGTATTTAGTTTTAAATAGGAATAATTTTGTTAATGATAGTAATTTTATTTAGATTTATTGTAATTATATTTAAGTTAGGGGGTGTTAGGGTTAGACTTAGGTTTAGGGTTAATAACTTTAATATAGTGGCAGCGACATTGGGGGCGGCAGATTAGGGGTTAATAAATAGTATGTAGGTGTCGGTGATGTTGGGGGCAGCAGATTAGGGGTTAATACATATAATGAAGGTGGCGGCGGTGTCCGGAGCGGCAGAGAAGGGGTTAAAATTTTTATTATAGTGTTTGCGATGCGGGAGGGCCTTGGTTTAGGGGTTAATAGGTAGTTTATGGGTGTTAGTGTACTTTTTAGCACTTTAGTTATGAGTTTTATGTTACGGCGTTGTAGTGTAAAACTCATAACTACTGACTTTTAAATGCGTTAGGACTCTTGACGGGGTATGGTGTGCCACTCACTTTTTGGCCTCCAAGGACAGACTCATAATATCAGCGCTATGGAAGTCCCATAGAAAAAAGACTTTACGAAGTTTCCGGAAGTCGTTTTGCGGTAAGGCCAAAGAAGTGTGCGGTGCCCCTAAACCTTCAAGACTCGTAATAGCAGCGGTAGTAAAAAAGCAGCGTTAGGACCTGTTAATGCTGCTTTTTTACCCTAACGCACAACTCGTAATCTAGCCGTATATTACCCCAAATATACATTTGGGAAAAGGTGGATTTCGTCCCAAATTACCTAAAATAAGAACAAATATTTGGGATTGCTTTCTCTTTTTGAGTCACTTTCTGGTCAATTTGCACATTCTGTATTTCTGTAATTTTAGGCTCTCATTTTGTTTTTGTTGTTATTCATTATATGAGCAGAATTTCTATACGGATCCAGATATGATTTTATGATCTGTAATATCAAAACAAAAAATGGGTGAGAAATAAAAATGTAGTTTTATCATTTTTGGTTTGTTTTCAGTTTTACTTTTTGTTTTCAGGAAGTATTTTTTTCCAGGATCAAGTGTTATAGTAATTTGAAAAGTATTGAAATCAATCATCTCTATCTTTTTTTATTTGTATTATTTCTACACTGAAAGTAGATGGATTTTCTGTATTGAAAAGGAGATTTATTGTATAGATGTAATTGCTATAAACTTTTGTTATGGATTGTCTTTGTATAAGTATTATTTATAAAGCTTTAAAAAAATGTATAAAAAAATCAACAGGACTTACATCTAATTTGGCTCTTAAAGGGACAGTAAACCTAAAAAATAATGTTATATAATTCTGCACATAGTGCAGAATTATATAACATTATTTAGGTGCTATAGCTATAAAAACCCTTTTTTCACTTTTAATATTTAAAAAACATACCTCTTTTACAGACCCGCTCTCTGCTCTCTGCTGAGCGGGTCTGTTTTTTTTAGTCAGCGCATCGGGCCAGCTGTATAGTCACAGCCCGGCCCGACCGCGCCATAAGACTAAGTGCAGCTCGCTCCTGCTCTGTCTGACAGCAGGAGCGAGCTTCACTTAATGCTATGGTGCGGTCGGGCCGGGCTGTGACTATACAGCTGGCCCGATGCGCTGACTAAAAAAAACAGACCCGCTCAGCAGAGAGCGGGTCTGTAAAAGCGGTATGTTTTTTAAATATTAAAAGTGAAAAAAGGGTTTTATAGCTATAGCACCTAAATAATGTTATATAATTCTGCACTATGTGCAGAATTATATAACATTATTTTTTAGGTTTACTGTCCCTTTAATGGACTGGTTGACCAGTTCTCATCCACAACTGATAAACCTACCAATAGCCTCACCAAATCAGTAATAAAAGGATTATTTTACACTCTAACTGACCTTTTGCACTTGTAGTATGAACCTTTATGTACAGAAATAGTTTACTTTATTCTGCAGTATCACTAGATCTTTTACAAAAAAATTGATCAGAGCTGCTGTGACACACGGATCTCTGCACTTGACCAGATCACTAGAAAATCACTATAATCTCCTGGTGTTGCTGACCAGATCCCTGAGGGGCTGACTATGTTAATGGAGTAGAGTCAACCACTTGTATTAAACATTTTTATATCTATAAACTTATACAGTACATAAACAGGACAGGCACTGTTGCGGAGGGAACAATTACTTATAAAGCCAAACATGCAAATACAAAAAAGGGACAAATAAGAAAGAGAAATAAAATGAATTGTGTCTCATTACATTAAGGGAGATAAACAACAATGACAAGTATTTTGTATATTAATTATTTTCAAGGTAGCAAATAATTTATGATGCATAAATAATAACACAAATTGTAATTTAATGTCCTTTAACTTGCCTTAAACCCAATGTGAATCTTATTTTTTCTGTATCATTTTCACAGTCTATGAAAGCAGGTTACGCACATTGTACAACAGCAATTCCACATGTTTCTAAAGCTGAAGCCCTTATCTGGTGTCACCTCTGCGGCACATAATAAGGTCAAACAGAAATATATATAAATACCATGGCAGTATAGACCAACAGTCTGTTACACATGACGCACAAAGACTTTCTTATGATCTGAATGACATTGCCACAGAGCAGCAAACAGTAAATGGGTCACAGCAGAGATTTCCTGCTTGGGGAAAGTGACAAGACATCAGAAGCGACGGGCTAAAGTGCAGATGTAATTTCACTCAAACAAGAGTTACTGGACATACATGACATGGGAACGTTACAGAGACTCTATACAGGCTGGGAACTAAATCTACCCCCTCCCCAAATGCCAGAGAGGAAGCAAAGGGGTTTAAAGGTGCTCTGTAATGGTTATTCTTTATATTCACAATCTATAGATCAGCTGGTAAAAGGTCTGCAGACAAAACAATTGTTTTATGAGCATTTACATTTGTACTGCTGTGCAGTCCAGCAACATATTCATATAAAAGTTTCTAGGGTGTGTTATTGTATCATGTTTGCTGTGGATATGCAGAGACTTAAAGGGACATGAAACCCAATTTTTTTCTTTCATGATTTAGAAAGAGCATGTCATTTTAAACAACTTTCTAATTTACTTCTATTATCTAATTTGCTTCATTCTCTTGATATCACTTGCTGAAAAGCATATCTAGATATGCTCAGTAGCTGCTGATTGGTTGCTGATTGGCTCACACATGTGCGTTGCTATTTCTTCAACAAAGGATATCTAAAGAATTGAGCAAATTAGATAATAGAAGTAAATTGGAAAGTTGTTTAAAATTGCATGCCCTGTCTGAATCATGAAAGTTTAATTTTGACTAGACTGTCCCTTTAATAAGCTACTGCACTGGTCAATCACTGTGTAGCATGTGGGGTGAAGGTTTTGTATCCAAAGATGCACTCTACCCTCTATTTGGTGCAAGGAAATAAAGGTAAAGGTGACAAAATGAATATTAAAAGTACACTGTTAAGTATTTTAACTACACCCAGTTAAATAGATTTTGAAATATATTATGCATATATACAAATGTGACATTAAACGCCTCTTGCTTTGCGTATAAATTGTGCTTGTCCCATGTTCCCTAGAGAGGCCTAAAAAAGCTAAATCTGTAACCTCCGTTTTCCAAATGCTGCAAGTTGCCTAAACCAACTGTTTGATTTGCAGAGTTTCCAGGTTATAGATTTTGCGGTTTTGGCTTCTCTAGGGAGTGTGGGACAAGCGCAATTTTTACACAAAGCAAGGGTTGTTTAATATCCTTTTAAAGGGATACTAAACCCAATGTTTTTCTTTTTTTTTGATGATTCAGATAGAGCAGCAATTTTAAGAAACTTTCTAATTTACTCCTATTATCATTTTTTCTTCGTTCAATTGGTATCTTTATTTGTAAAGCAGGAAAGTAAGCTTAGAAACTGGCCCATTTTAGGTTCAGCACCTGGTTACCGCTTGCTGATTGGTGGCTAAATGTAGCCACCAATCAGCAAGTGCTATCCAGAAATGTTATATATAGTTAGAAACACTGCTGCTAGGTTGGTAAAGACACAAGCACGCTCCTGAGCTCACCTAGGATTACTCTTTAATAAAGGATAACAAGAGAACTAAGCAAAATTGACAATAGAAGAAAAAACAGAATTTATGCTTACCTGATAAATTTCTTTCTCCAACGGTGTGTCCGGTCCACGGCTTCATCCTTACTTGTGGGATATTCTCTTCCCCTACAGGAAATGGCAAAGAGAGCACACAGCAAGAGCTGTCCATATAGTCCCCCCTCTGGCTCCGCCCCCCAGTCATTCGACCGACGGTTAGGAGAAAAAGGAGAAACCATAGGGTGCCGTGGTGACTGTAGTGTATGGATAAAAAAAATTCAAACCTGACTAAAAGCCAGGGCGGGCCGTGGACCGGACACACCGTAGGAGAAAGAAATTTATCAGGTAAGCATAAATTCTGTTTTCTCCTACATTGGTGTGTCCGGTCCACGGCTTCATCCTTACTTGTGGGAACCAATACCAAAGCTTTAGGACACGGATGAAGGGAGGGAACAAGTCAGGTTACCTTACCACGGCTTGCAAAACCTTTCTCCCAAAAATAGCCTCCGAAGAAGCATAACACCACATACTCTTTACCATCCCCGTGGAGATGCTACTTGTTCAGAGCGGCAAAGAGAATGATTGGGGGGCGGAGCCAGAGGGGGGACTATATGGACAGCTATCTTTGCCATTTCCTGTAGGGGAAGAAAATATCCCACAAGTAAGGATGAAGCCGTGGACCGGACACACCAATGTAGGAGAAATTCATGCTTTATCCAATCCATTTACAAAGAAATTCTACTTGAAAATGTTAATTGATTAAAAAGATAATCCATGTATCTAATCCTCCACAGACTGCCCCATTATCCCAGTTATTTTGACAGACATGCATTTTAGCCAATCAGTGCAGAAGCATAAATAACTCCACAGGAGTGAGCGCAATGTTTATCTATATGGCACACATGAACTAGCGCCGTCTAGCTGTGAAAAACTGTCAAAATGAACTAAGATAAGAGACGGCCTTCAAGGGCTTAAAAATTAGCATATGAGCCTATTTAGGTTTAGCTTTCAACAAAGAATATCAAGAGAACAAATAAAATTTGATTATTAAAGTAAATTGGAAATTTGTTTAAAATGTCATACCCTATCTGACTCATAAAAGTGTAATTTTGACTAGACTGTCCCTTTAAGTGTAATTTTGATTTTATGGTCTGTTCTATCCTTAGCAGCACAAGTTAAACTTAGCTGTTAGTAAATACATTGCATTAAAGTCCAATGGCAGAAAATTATTATTAATGTGCCATTTACTATTTTACTCAGATGTAGAAACCCACTTAAAGAAAATAGTGATATTTAAAGGACATAGAGGTATATAATACAGTCCCAGTGTAGATTCATTACACTTTATGGAAATCCACAGACTCAGCAGCACTACCAAAGTAATATGCACTTCACTTTATTAGCACCGGGAAGCAAAAAACATGACGGGCTCATATGATTGGTAGTGCTGCTGAGTCAGCTTGCACACCGCTAGCCACTGGTGCTGGTGAATCTATGGCTTTGTGTTTATTACACTTTATAACATAACAGTTTTTTTATTTACTCTGGTTAACCCTTTTTGCATATGCTTCTGCTTATTAAAGGGACATGGATGTCTTAAACTTTCATGACTCAGATAAAACAAACATTCCAATTTAATTATAACCATTACCTCTGTCTCTTTGTCTCCTTTGTTGAAATGTAGCTCCTTTCTGTGAGAGCATACAGAGGTAGATTCAGGAGCATGCATGTGTCCTGAGCACTACATGGAAGCTGTGTTTGTAGCAATGTCATACATATAGTGCTAATAACACTTGCACGCTCCTGAACCTACCTCTGTATGCTCTAGCAGAAAGGAGCTAAATTTCAACAAAGAAGATAAAAAGAGAGAAATTATAAAGCCTGTGGCCTTCATCTGTTATTGTGCAGTGTTTGATATACATAAAGTAAATTTGATTAACTTCCCCAAATTCTATGCCAAACGTTATTTTGCAGGTGCAAGAAAGTGTCCCCTATAGTGTTCAGGAGCCAATCAGCTAGGAGCAGACTCACTGACTGACTTTTGGATCTTTAGGTTGTGTGATGAGAATGCAGGTTATGCTGCTATGATAGGCTGCTAACCCTTTCATCACTGTCGCGTTTCGCTGTCAGGAAGGGGTTAGCTATTAGCAGAGGTATTTCATTAGTACAATCTGTAGCCTGTCACGTTTCATCGCTCCCACATCTGCCTGCAGCAGCTCCGCGTGTGGTCCTGGCCCCTTGACGGATCCTGCAGGGCACTGCATGCTGGAAACTACATGATGTTGGGGAAACACATTGATTTAAACATTTCTGAAGCCCATATATCCCAGAGGGTTTGTAGACAGAGCAGCTCTGGTTACACGGAACATGCATGTGCACTGGCTGTGTAGCATGTGCTTAACACAGACCAGCCAAGGAGTAAAACACAGTTCTAAACCAGAAAATAGTGGTCTGTAGCTGAACACAGCCAGTGAGCCAATCAGGGGCCCCATACGTGCGTAGCCACCAATCACAGGATATCTTAGGACCAGCAGTACATTGCCTAACAAGAGTTAATGGTATCACTTTGAGCTTGTAATATAAAATGTTTAATAATTGGAATGTGTGTTTGTATTATTCGTGGTGATCTGAATGTGGACACGCCACTCACGGCCTTAGACTCTTTTTGGAGCCGCATTTCTTCTTGTGAAAGTGCAACACACTAAGAAGGAATCTGACTCAAGAAATGAATACAGCGAGCAGCCGCCTTTTTCTGCATTCGGATCATCACAAATTATCCAAATGCACCTGCCTATTAAATAATGTGTAGTAAAGAAATTGCAATACAAATGTATTCTTTATTTTGCCCCCCTTTCCTGTAATTTAGGTCTAAAAATTAAGTTTTCTAAATCTGAGAACTGATAGGGCCAGGGTTGTGAAGTCAGAATAAGCCGTCAGAAACAATATAAGCACAGTTGGTAAAAATGTACAGACTCCGTTGGGGACATTAAATAAAGAGTATTATTTATATGTTATCCTGTTCATGCAAACAAAAACATACGGCTAGATTACGAGTTTTGCGTTAAGCTGAAAAAGCAACGTTAACAGGTCCTAACGCTGCTTTTTCACTACCGCTGCTATTACGAGTTTGCAGGTTTAGGGGCACGCACACTTTTTTGGCCTTACCGCAAACCGACTTACGTAAACTTCGTAAACCCTTTTTTTCTATGGGACTTCCATAGCACTGGTATTACGAGTCTGTCCTGTGAGGTCAAAAAGTAAGCGGTACACCCAAGATTCCTAACGCATTTTAAAGTCAGTAGTTATGAGTTTTACACTACAACGCCGTAGCATAAAACTCATAACTAAAGTGCTAAAAAGTACACTAACACCCATAAACTACCTGTTAACCCCTAAACCGAGGCCCTTCCGCATCGCCGCCATTATAATACATTTTTTAACCCCTAATCTGCCGTTTAGGACATCGCCGCCACTAGAATAAATATATTAGCCCCTAAACCGCCACAGTCCCGCATCGCAAACACTAGTTAAATATTATTAACCCCTAATGTGCCGCCCCTAACATCGCCGTCACCTACATTATACTTATTAACCCCTAATCTGCCTCTCCGGACATCGCCGCAACCTACATTATATTTATTAACCCCTAATCTGCTGCCCCCAACATCGCCGACACCTACCTACATTTATTAACCCTTAATCTGCCGTCCCCAACGTCGCCGCCACTATATTAAATGTATTAACCCCTAAGTCTAAACACGTCTAATCTTACACTTATTAACCCCTAATATGCCACCCCGACATCGCCGACACCTACATTATAATTATTAACCCCTAATCTGCCGCTCCGGACACCGCTGCCACCTACATTATATGTATTAACCCCTAATCTGCTGCCCCCAACATCGCTGACACCTACATACTATTTATTAACCCCTAATCTGCCGCCCCCAATGTCGCCACAACCTACCTACCTTTATTAACCCCTAATCTGCCGCCACCAATGTCGCCGCCAATATATTAAAGTTATTAACTCCTAAACCTAAGTCTAACCCCCCCTAACTTAAATATAATTTAAATAAAATTACTATCATTAACCCCTTAATGACCAGACCATTTTTCAATGTTCTTACCCTTAATGACAATGGCTATTTTTACATTTCTGCAGTGTTTGTGTTTAGCTGTAATTTTCCTCTTACTCATTTACTGTACCCACACATATTATATACCGTTTTTCTCGCCATTAAATGGACTTTCTAAAGATACCATTATTTTCATCATATCTTATAATTTACTATAAAAAAATATAAAATATGAGGAAAAAATTGAAAAAAACACACTTTTTCTAACTTTTACCCCCAAAATCTGTTACACATCTACAACCACCAAAATACACCGATTCTAAATAGTTTCTAAATTTTGTCCCAAGTTTAGAAATACCCAATGTTTACATGTTCTTTGCTTTCTTTCATGTAATTAGCAAGAGTCCATGAGCTAGTGACGTATGGGATATACATTCCTACCAGGAGGGGCAAAGTTTCCCAAACCTCAAAATGCCTATAAATACACCCCTCACCACACCCACAATTCAGTTTTTACAAACTTTGCCTCCGATGGAGGTGGTGAAGTAAGTTTGTGCTAGATTCTACGTTGATATGCGCTCCGCAGCAAGTTGGGGCCCGGTTTTCCTCTCAGCGTGCAGTGAATGTCAGAGGGATGTGAGGAGTATTGCCTATTTGAATGCAGTGATCTCCTTCTAAGGGGTCTATTTCATAGGTTCTCTGTTATCGGTCGTAGAGATTCATCTCTTACCTCCCTTTTCAGATCGACGATATACTCTTATATATACCATTACCTCTACTGATTCTCGTTTCAGTACTGGTTTGGCTATCTACTATATGTAGATGAGTGTCCTGGGGTAAGTAAGTCTTATTTTTTGTGACACTCCTAGCTATGGTTGGGCACTTTGTTTATAAAGTTCTAAATATATGTATTCAAACATTTATTTGCCTTGACTCAGAATGTTCAACTTTCCTTATTTTTCAGACAGTCAGTTTCATATTTGGGATAATGCATTTTAATTTAACATTTTTTCTTACCTTAAAATTTGACTTTTGGGGGGCGGAGCCAACTCTCAAGGGAACCAGACGTCCATGCATGGAGCTCTCGGCTCTAATATGATTAAAATCTTGCTTATCTACCCTTGGAACCCAATTCTTTCATACAACTGGAGTATCCCTTGTCCTCTACTAATCCTACGAGTCCCTATAAGCTATTAAGTGGCTATTGCCGGATAACAGAAGTTATATAATACCATGGCCGGGATAGAGGCCCTGAACTTTTGGGTGGAAGATGTGGCGCAGCTCCTATCTGAGCACTTCAACAGAATGGAAGCAACACTCTCCAGATACTGCAGCCCAGCTAACGCTCCTGAGCAGGTTGCCTTAAGCCTAACTAACCCCATCACAATTATTGATCAGAGTAACGACGGGGATAAACTGATGACCACCATCCTCACATAACCTCTCATCAGACCTGGCAGCCCGACCTAGCTGAGTATAACCTAAGCGACCAGGACGGGGGTGGTGCTGTGGAGCCACGGCGCTTACTACCTGCCTACAGCATTTCTATGGAAGGTCGAGATGTGAGCACATCACGGGGGGACATCTGTAATAGTATGTTCACTATGCATATTTGGCAACAAAGCAGAACACACCAGGAAGACGAGCACTCCCTAGGCATACTCGCGGACCAGTCTGTCACTGAAGTTGCGGTAATACCGCAAGATACAAAGCCAGCTCTGCAAAGTCTTGTGCAAAGGAGGAGAGCAGTGACCCGACAGGACTTATTCTTCTATCCTTCTCCTAAGCCGTTCTCTGCTTGTGACTTACCGGTCAAGGATACTGCCCACCGCAGGAGCGGGAGTGCCAATCTACTATGCTGGTCTGTGCGACCCTCTCTCCCCCTGATGCGCCAAAAAGAAGGTGTCGGTTAAGAAAATGGAGACTCCATTCTACCTGATACTTGAGACAAATCTCGGGTATAACTCTGGACACTTAGTATGGGTGCTATTTTCCTTTATTTCACAATAGTGTGCCCGGTTAAGCAAGGCCTTCTGGACTGGCTGATATTAGCTAATTTTTTCTGTTTGACACGTCTGTTTTTCAAAAGTCCATATTTGTTTTATGTTGAGACTGTAATAACATAACTTTTTATTACTTAGCTCCGGTAACTTTATATCTCACTTTGGTTTAATAAGTGTTTGATGCCTAACTGCTTTCACATTATATGCCCAATTTTGACATAACAGCAGGAGCCGTTGCCCTCAGGTATTTCTACACCTAGGTCCACAGGTTGTTGAGCTCTTGTATTTATTTACATGTATGTGCACTTATCATAGACCTGTGTTTATGGATGTATATTTCTAAGAGGGTAAGAAGTGTATAGGATTATTTTATTGCCAGTTATCATACAAATACATTTCTACTTGTTGTGATCTCCTGGGCATTGTGGCACCGCATGACAGCTTAAGTTATGTCTTGCATGTTAGGTCTATATAAAAGTTTTGTGTGCTGCACATGTTATGTTACAATCTCTGCTTATAGAGTTATGTTTGTTTTTAATATGACATCTATATACAATGTGTGTTTTCTCAGTGCATCCCTCCTGTTGTTACTGTACTGAAGTGTTCAGAGATGCTATATGTTCTATTAGATAGGTCCTGCTGTTGTATGTACTTCTTAATCTGGCAGAATTGTGAATGGGGACATATAGAATACTTATAATGTCTACACACTACATTAGTGCAGCTGTATAGTGGGTTTATTTCTTTCAATACAGTACAGACGTAGCCAGCGGCCGAGGCTGCGTCCTAACATTTGCTATGCTCCACCTTGCAGTTGTTTTGTAAGGCCCAATTGTTATGTTTTGCTGTTTTCACTTTAATGCTACAGCTTCATTGCTGCTACCTAGGTCACATAGATTGGGTAATTTAATCCTGCCTCAACTTCAATTTTAGATTCCATGTTGCTCTGGGGACAATTTTGTATAGCTATATGTATTGCACTTTAAGCTGGTCCCATCCTAACTACTATAGCCTATTTGTGCCCTAGCATACAATCTATGTAAATATCCCAATTTTTCTGTACCAGAGCATGATCTACTCCAAACATATCACCTTTACATGATTCCCACAATTACAACCAGACCCCGTGCCCTACTAAGTCTATTATCTTTGGCCCATTTGTTTAACACTCCAACTTACATATAGCCCTTGCCTAAATGATATCAACAATTCAGTAAAAGGGCCTAGAATACATATACACAGCTTCCTTTACACAGTTTTTAGAGCAGGCAGGTCCTGCATCATTGTTATTCCCTTTTATGTAATATGGCGCTTTACTTAAATATTTGGTCTAACATACTCAATTTACCACCTCCCCCCCCCCCCCCTTAATATATCTCCTATTTCAGGAGAGTGAATTATGTGGTTTCTCTACCCAATACCACATCTTATTTTTCCTTGTTATAAATATGTCTCAAGCATGTTTTATTCTTTTTCTCTCCCATGATATCCATTCGTCCAACCATGCTCTATAGCTCTAAAAATATTTCAGTACCTATGTATGCTCAAACATGTTTCATAACTCTCTATCTCCCCCAGGATATCTATACACCCAGACATGTTTTGTAGCCCCAAAAATACTTTAGAATCTATATTTACTCAAGCTTGTCTTACTCCTAATCTCTCCCATGATATCCACTCATTCAGGCATATTAAAAATAAAACAAAAAACGAGGTTACTAAAGTGAGATCCTAGAGAGGTCTCGTCATTCCATTATACCTTCCCCCCCTGTTAGATATGTTTCCTTATTATAGGTCCAAGAGTGACCTATTAGATTTGCTTTGGAAGGGTTCCTTTTCAATAGGCATCATACATTTAAGTTTGTCATGCATATCTGTTTACTATTTCACTGATGAGCTGTGCATAAGGTTTCACATACCATTATAGTACTAATTTTGAAATGTATATCATCCTTCTGTACTGATTGGCATTTCTTTTTGTTTGATTATACTGTTTGTAAGCCTAATTTAAGTACCTCAATAAAAATATATTTAAAAAAAAAAAAAAAAATTTGACTTTTTCCCTGTGGGCTGTTAGGCTCGCGGGGGCTGAAAATGCTTCATTTTATTGCGTCATTCTTGGCGCGGACTTTTTTGGCGCAAAAATTCTATTTCCATTTCCGGCGTCATACGTGTCGCCGGAAGTTGCGTCACTTTTTGACGTTATTTTGCGCCAAAAATGTCGGCGTTCCGGATGTGGCGTCATTTTTGGCGCCAAAAAGCATTTAGGCGCCAAATAATGTGGGCGTCTTATTTGGCGCGAAAAAATATGGGCGTCACTCTTGTCTCCACATTATTTAAGTCTCATTTTTTATTGCTTCTGGTTGCTAGAAGCTTGTTCTTTGGCATTTTTTCCCATTCCTGAAACTGTCATTTAAGGAATTTGATCAATTTTGCTTTATATATATGTTGTTTTTTCTCTTACATATTGCAAGATGTCTCACGTTGCATCTGAGTCAGAAGATACTACAGGAAAATTGCTGTCAAGTGCTGAATCTACCAAAGCTAAGTGTATCTGCTGTAAACTTTTGGTAGCTATTCCTCCAGCTGTTGTTTGTATTGATTGTCATGACAAACTTGTTAAAGCAGATAATATTTCCTTTAGTAAAGTACCATTGCCTGTTGCAGTTCCTTCAACATCTAAGGTGCAGAATGTTCCTGATAATATAAGAGATTTTGTTTCTGAATCCATAAAGAAGGCTATGTCTGTTATTTCTCCTTCTAGTAAACATAAAAAATCTTTTAAAACTTCTCTCCCTACAGATGAATTTTTAACTGAACATCATCATTCTGATTCTGATGATTCCTCTGGTTCAGAGGATTCTGTCTCAGAGGTTGATGCTGATAAATCTTCATATTTATTTAAAATGGAATTTATTCGTTCTTTACTTAAAGAAGTCCTAATTGCTTTAGAAATAGAGGATTCTGGTCCTCTTGATACTAAATCTAAACGTTTAAATAAGGTTTTTAAAACTCCTGTAGTTATTCCAGAAGTTTTTCCTGTCCCTGATGCTATTTCTGCAGTAATTTCCAAAGAATGGGATAATTTGGGTAATTCATTTACTCCTTCTAAACGTTTTAAGCAATTATATCCTGTGCCGCCTGACAGATTAGAATTTTGGGACAAGATCCCTAAAGTTGATGGGGCTATTTCTACCCTTGCTAAACGTACTACTATTCCTACGTCAGATGGTACTTCGTTTAAGGATCCTCTAGATAGGAAAATGGAGTCCTTTCTAAGAAAAGCTTATCTGTGTTCAGGTAATCTTCTTAGACCTGCTATATCTTTGGCTGATGTTGCTGCAGCTTCAACTTTTTGGTTGGAAACTTTAGCGCAACAAGTAACACATCGTGATTCTCATGATATTATTATTCTTCTTCAACATGCTAATAATTTTATCTGTGATGCCATTTTTTGATATTATCAGAGTTGATGTCAGGTTTATGTCTCTAGCTATTTTAGCTAGAAGAGCTTTATGGCTTAAAACTTGGAATGCTGATATGGCTTCTAAATCAACTTTACTTTCCATTTCTTTCCAGGGTAACAAATTATTTGGTTCTCAGTTGGATTCCATTATTTCAACTGTTACTGGTGGGAAAGGAACTTTTTTACCACAGGATAAAAAATCTAAAGGTAAAAACAGGGCTAATAATCGTTTTCGTTCCTTTCGTTTCAACAAAGAACAAAAGCCTGATCCTTCATCCTCAGGAGCAGTTTCAGTTTGGAGACCATCTCCAGTCTGGAATAAATCCAAGCCAGCTAGAAAGGCAAAGCCTGCTTCTAAGTCCACATGAAGGTGCGGCCCTCATTCCAGCTCAGCTGGTAGGGGGCAGGTTACGTTTTTTCAAAGAAATTTGGGTCAATTCTGTTCACAATCTTTGGATTCAGAGCATTGTTTCAGAAGGGTACAGAATTTGTTTCAAGTTGAGACCTCCTGCAAAGAGATTTTTTCTTTCCCGTGTCCCAGTAAATCCAGTAAAAGCTCAAGCATTTCTGAAATGTGTTTCAGATCTAGAGTTGACTGGAGTAATTATGCCAGTTCCAGTTTCGGAACAGGGGATGGGGTTTTATTCAAATCTCTTCATTGTACCAAAGAAGGAGAATTCCTTCAGACCAGTTCTGGATCTAAAAATATTGAATCGTTATGTAAAGATACCAACATTCAAGATGGTAACTGTAAGGACTATCTTACCTTTTGTTCAGCAAGGGAATTATATGTCCACAATAGATTTACAGGATGCATATCTGCATATTCCGATTCATCCAGATCACTATCAGTTTCTGAGATTCTCTTTCCTAGACAAGCATTACCAGTTTGTGGCTCTGCCGTTTGGCCTAGCTACAGCTCCAAGAATTTTTACAAAGGTTCTCGGTGCCCTGCTGTCTGTAATCAGAGAACAGGGTATTGTGGTATTTCCTTATTTGGACGATATCTTGGTACTTGCTCAGTCTTTACATTTAGCAGAATCTCATACGAATCGACTTGTGTTGTTTCTTCAAGATTATGGTTGGAGGATCAATTTACCAAAAAGTTCTTTGATTCCTCAGACAAAGGTAACCTTTCTGGGTTTCCAGATGGATTCAGTGTCCATGACTCTGTCTTTAACAGACAAGAGACGTTTAAAATTGATTATAGCTTGTCGAAACCTTCAGTCACAATCATTCCCTTCGGTAGCCTTATGCATGGAAATTCTAGGTCTTATGACTGCTGCATCGGACGCGATCCCCTTTGCTCGTTTTCACATGCGACCTCTTCAGCTCTGTATGCTGAAGCAAGAGACGTTAACAGACAAGAGACGTTTAAAATTGATTATAGCTTGTCGAAACCTTCAGTCACAATCATTCCCTTCGGTAGCCTTATGCATGGAAATTCTAGGTCTTATGACTGCTGCATCGGACGCGATCCCCTTTGCTCGTTTTCACATGCGACCTCTTCAGCTCTGTATGCTGAAGCAATGGTGCAAGGATTACACGAAGATATCTCAATTAATATCTTTAAAACCGATTGTTCGACACTCTCTAACATGGTGGACAGATCACCATCGTTTAATTCAGGGGGCTTCTTTTGTGCTTCCGACCTGGACTGTAATTTCTACAGATGCAAGTCTCACAGGTTGGGGAGCTGTGTGGGGATCTCTGACGGCACAAGGAGTTTGGGAATCTCAGGAGGTGAGATTACCGATCAATATTTTGGAACTCCGGGCAATTTTCAGAGCTCTTCAGTTTTGGCCTCTTCTGAAGAGAGAATCGTTCATTTGTTTTCAGACAGACAATGTCACAACTGTGGCATACATCAATCATCAAGGAGGGACTCACAGTCCTCTGGCTATGAAAGAAGTATCTCGAATTTTGGTTTGGGCGGAATCCAGCTCCTGTCTAATCTCTGCGGTTCATATTCCAGGTGTAGACAATTGGGAAGCGGATTATCTCAGTCGCCAAACGTTGCATCCGGGCGAATGGTCTCTTCACCCAGAGGTATTTCTTCAGATTGTTCAAATGTGGGAACTTCCAGAAATAGATCTGATGGCGTCCCATCTAAACAAGAAACTTCCCAGGTATCTGTCCAGATCCCGGGATCCTCAGGCGGAGGCAGTGGATGCATTATCACTTCCCTGGAAGTATCATCCTGTCTATATCTTTCCGCCTCTAGTTCTTCTTCCAAGAGTAATCTCCAAGATTCTGAAGGAATGCTCGTTTGTTCTCCTGGTAGCTCCGGCATGGCCTCACAGGTTTTGGTATACGGATCTTGTCCGGATGGCCTCTTGCCAACCGTGGACTCTTCCGTTAAGACCAGACCTTCTGTCACAAGGTCCTTTTTTCCATCAGGATCTGAAATCCTTAAATTTAAAGGTATGGAGATTGAACGCTTGATTCTTGGTCAAAGAGGTTTCTCTGACTCTGTGATTAATACTATGTTACAGGCTCGTAAATCTGTATCTCGAGAGATATATTATAGAGTCTGGAAGACTTATATTTCTTGGTGTCTTACTCATCATTTTTCCTGGCATTCTTTTAGAATACCGAGAATTTTACAGTTCCTTCAGGATGGTTTAGATAAGGGTTTGTCCGCAAGTTCTTTGAAAGGACAAATCTCTGCTCTTTCTGTTCTTTTTCACAGAAAGATTGCTATTCTTCCTGATATTCATTGTTTTGTACAAGCTTTGGTTCGTATAAAACCTGTCATTAAGTCAATTTCTCCTCCTTGAAGTTTGAATTTGGTTCTGGGAGCTCTTCAAGCTCCTCCGTTTGAACCTATGCATTCATTGGACATTAAATTACTTTCTTGGAAAGTTTTGTTCCTTTTGGCCATCTCTTCTGCCAGAAGAGTTTCTGAATTATCTGCTCTTTCTTGTGAGTCTCCTTTTCTGATTTTTCATCAGGATAAGGCGGTGTTGCGAACTTCTTTTGAATTTTTACCTAAAGTTGTGAATTCCAACAACATTAGTAGAGAAATTGTGGTTCCTTCATTATGTCCTAATCCTAAGAATTCTAAGGAGAAATCGTTGCATTCTTTAGATGTTGTTAGAGCTTTGAAATATTATGTTGAAGCTACGAAATCTTTTCGCAAGACTTCTAGTCTATTTGTTATCTTTTCCGGTTCTAGAAAAGGCCAGAAAGCTTCTGCCATTTCTTTGGCATCTTGGTTGAAATCTTTAATTCATCTTGCTTATGTTGAGTCGGGTAAGACTCCGCCTCAGAGAATTACAGCTCATTCTACTAGGTCAGTTTCTACTTCCTGGGCGTTTAGGAATGAAGCTTCGGTTGACCAGATCTGCAAAGCAGCTACTTGGTCCTCTTTGCATACTTTTACTAAATTCTACCATTTTGATGTATTTTCTTCTTCTGAAGCAGTCTTTGGTAGAAAAGTACTTCAGGCAGCGGTTTCAGTTTGAATCTTCTGCTTATGTTTTTCGTTAAACTTTATTTTGGGTGTGGATTTTTCAGCAGGAATTGGCTGTCTTTATTTTATCCCTCCCTCTCTAGTGACTCTTGTGTGGAAAGATCCACTTCTTGGGTAGTCATTATCCCATACGTCACTAGCTCATGGACTCTTGCTAATTACATGAAAGAAAACATAATTTATGTAAGAACTTACCTGATAAATTCATTTCTTTCATATTAGCAAGAGTCCATGAGGCCCGCCCTTTTTTTGTGGTGGTTATGATTTTGTATAAAGCACAATTATTCCAATTCCTTATTTTATATGCTTTCGCACTTTTTTTCTTATCACCCCACTTCTTGGCTATTCGTTAAACTGAATTGTGGGTGTGGTGAGGGGTGTATTTATAGGCATTTTGAGGTTTGGGAAACTTTGCCCCTCCTGGTAGGAATGTATATCCCATACGTCACTAGCTCATGGACTCTTGCTAATATGAAAGAAATGAATTTATCAGGTAAGTTCTTACATAAATTATGTTTTTTTTTAAAGTTATAGGGCCATAAATACAAGTAGCACTTTGCTATTTCCAAACCACTTTTTTTCAAAATTAGCGCTAGTTACATTGGAACACTAATATCTTTCAGGAATCCCTGAATATCCCTTGACATGTATATATTTATATTTAGAAGGCATCCCAAAGCATTGATCTAGACCCATTTTGGTATATTTCATGCCACCATTTCACCGCCAAATGCGATCAAATAAAAAAAATTGTTCACTTTTTCACAATTTTTTTCACTAACTTTAGGTTTCTCGCTGAATTTATTTACAAACAACTTGTGCAATTATGGCATAAATGGTTGTAAATACTTCTATGAGATCCCCTTTGTTCAGAAATAGCAGACCTATATGGATTTGGCGTTGCTTTTTTGTAATTAGAAGGCCGCTAAATGCCGCTGCACACCACACGTGTATTATGCCCAGCCGTGAAGGGGTTAATTAGGGAACTTGTAGGGAGCTTTTAGGTTTAATTTTAGCTTTAATGTAGTGTAGTAGACAACCCAAATTATTGATATAGGCCCATTTTGGTATATTTAATGCCACCATTTCACCGCCAAATACGATCAAATAAAAAAAAAAACTTAAATTTTTCACAATTTTAGGTTTCTCACTGAAATTATTTACAAACAGCTTGTGCAATTATGGCACAAATGGTTGTAAATGCTTCTCTGGGATCCCCTTTGTTCAGAAATAGCAGACATATATGGCTTTGGTGTTGCTTTTTGGTAATAATAAGGCCGTTAAATACTGCTGCGCACCACACTTGTAATATGCCCAGCAGTTAAGGGGTTAATTAGGTAGCTTGTGGGGTTAATTTTTAGCTTTAGTGTAGAGATCAGCCTCCCACCTGACACATCCCACCCCCTGATCCCCCCTGACCCCCCTCAAACAGCTCTCTTCCCTCCCCACCTCACAATTGTCACCGCCATCTTAAGTACTGGCAGAAAGTCTGCCAGTACTGAAATAAAAATATTTTTTTTTATTTTTTTTATTTTTTTGCATAAAGTCTGCAGTGATAGATCCCCCCTTACCCCACAACCTCCCTGATCCCCCCATACATCTTTCTAACCCTCCCCCTCTGTCTATTTGCCGCCATCTTGGGTACTGGCAGCTGTCTGCCAGTACCCAATTTGCCCCCAAAATAGTTTTTTTTTTACTTTTTAAATATAAAATATTTTTCTGTAGTGTAGCTGGCCCCCCTAAATAATCTTCAACCCTCCCCCTCCCAGATCCCTTATTAAACAACCGAGATGCCACTGCATCTAGATCGATCGGTTGTTTTTTTCAATGGGCTGTAAATTTGGCACCCGCCCCCCCGCGCCGCAACCGCCGGACCGGCAGCATATTATGAGAAGGAGAGATCGGTTAAATAGTAAGATCTAGATGTAAGGCTAAGTTAATGCAGCTCCCATCCGCCAACACTTTTGAATAAATACATAGCCAATGCAGATGGGGCCACAGAGTGGCCCTTTCTGCATCGGTATGTAAAATGGGGGATTGTAGTGATGCCTCAATATTGAGGCATCACTACAATCCCTTGTAAGCAGCTGGAAGCGATCATGATCGCTTCCAGCACTTAAGACAACAGAGGACGTACCAGGTACGTCAACTGTCATTAAGGGAAGTTTTTTCAATGACGTACCTGGTACGTCCTCTGTCATTAAGGGGTTAAAAGGACAGTGAACCCAAAATTTTCTTTCATGATTCAGATAGAGCATGCAATTTTAAGCAACTTTCTAATTTACTCCTATTATCAATGTTTCTTCGTTCTCTTGCTATCTTTATATAAAAAAGAAGGCATCTAAGTTTTTTTCTTGGTTCAGGACTCTGGACAGCAGTTTTGATTGGTGGATGAATTTATCCACCAATCAGCAAGGACAGCCTAGGTTGCTCACCAAAAATGGGCCAGCATCTAAACTTACATTCTTGCATTTAAAATAAAGATACCAAGAGAATAAAGAACATTTGATAATAGGAGTATATTAGAAAGTTGCTTAAAATTTCATGCTCTACCTGAATCACAAAAGAAAAAATTTGGGTTCAGTGTCCCTTTAACTAAATTATTCCTATTTAAAACTAAATACTTACCTGTAAAATAAACCCTAAGCTAGCTACAATATAACTAATAGTTACATTGTAGCTATCTTAGGGTTTATTTTTATTTTACAGGCAAGTTTGTATTTATTTTAACTAGGTAGAATAGTTATTAACTATTTAATAACTACCAAACTAAAATAAATACAAATGTATCTGTAAAATAAAACCTAACCTAAGTTACAATAACACCTAACACTACACTACAATTAAATAAATTAACTAAATTAAATTAGCTAAATCACAAAACCCCCCACTAAATTACAGAAAATAAAAAACAAATTACAGATCTTTAAACTAATCACACCTAATCTAAGAGCCCTATCAAAATAAAAAAGCCCCCCCCCAAAATAAAAAAAAACCCTAGCCTAAACTAAACTATCAATAGCCCTTAAAAGGGCCTTTTGCTGGGCATTGCCCCAAAGAAATCAGCTCTTTTACCTGTAAAAACAAACAAACAAACAACCCCCCCAACAGTAAAACCCACCACCCACACAACCAACCCCCCAAATAAAAGCCTAACTAAAAAACTTAAGCTCCCCATTGCCCTGAAAAGGGCATTTGGATGGGTATTGCCCTTAAAAGGGCATTTAGCTCTATTGCAGGCCCAAAGCCTTAACCTAAAAAATAAACCCACCCAATACACCCTTAAAAAAATCCTAACACTAACCCCCAAAGATTCATTTACCGGGAGAAGTCTTCATCCAAGCGGCAAGATGTCCTCAAGGAAGCCAGCAGAAGTGGTCCTCCAGACGGGCAGAAGTGGTCCTCCAGACGGGCAAAAGTCTTCATCCAGACGGCATCTTCTATCTTCATCCTTCCGACGCGGAGCGGCTCCATCTTCAAGACATCCGGCGCTGAGCATCCTCTTCAAACGACGTCTTCTTCAGAATGAATATCACTTTAAGTGATGTCATCCAAGATGGCGTCCCTTAGATTCCGATTGGCTGATAGAATTCTATCAGCCAATTGGACTTAAGGAAAAAAAATCCTATTGGCTGATGCAATCAGCCAATAGGATTGAGCTGGCATTCTATTGGCTGTTCCAATCAGCCAATAGAATGTGAGCTCAATCCTATTGGCTGATTGGATCAGCCAATAGGATGGAAGCATAATCCTATTGGCTGATTGCATCAGCCAATAGGATTTTTTCTACCTTAATTCCGATTGGCTGATAGAATTCTATCAGCCAATGGGAATCTAAGGGACGCCATCTTGGATGACGTCACTTAAAGTGATATTCATTCCGAAGAAGACGTTGTTTGAAGAGGATGCTCCGCGCCGGATGTCTTTAAGATGGAGCCGCTCCGTGTCGGAAGGATGAAGATAGAAGATGCCGTCTGGATGAAGACTTCTGCCCATCTGGAGGACCACTTCTGCCCATCTGGAGGACTACTTCTGCCGGCTTCCTTGAGGACATCTTGCCGCTTTGATGAAGACTTCTCCCGGTAAGTGAATCTTCGGGGGTTAGTGTTAGGATTTTTTTAAGGGTGTATTGGGTGGGTTTATTTTTTAGGTTAGGGCTTTGGGCCTGCAATAGAGCTAAATGCCCTTTTAAGGGCAATGCCCATCCAAATGCCCTTTTCAGGGCAATGGGGAGCTTAAGTTTTTTTAGTTAGGCTTTTATTTGGGGGGTTGGTTGTGTGGGTGGTGGGTTTTACTGTTGGGGGAGTTGTTTGTATTTTTTTTTTTTACAGGTAAGAGAGCTGATTTCTTTAGGACAATGCCCCACAAAAAGGCCCCTTTAAGGGCTATTGATAGTTTAGTTTAGGCTAGGGTTTTTTTTTATTTTGGGGGGGCTTTTTTTATTTTGATAGGGCTCTTTGATTAGGTGTAATTAGTTTAAAGATCTGTAATTTGTTTTTTATTTTCTGTAATTTAATGTTTGTTTGTTTTTTGTGATTTAGCTAATTTAATTTAATTTATTTAAAGGGACATTAAAGGAACAGTCTAGTCAAAATTAAACTTTCATGATTCAGATAGGGCATGCAATTTTAAACAACTTTCCAATTTACTTCTATTATCTAATTTGCTCAATTCTTTAGATATCCTTTGTTGAAGAAATAGCAATGCACATGTGTGTGCCAATCAGACAAGGCATCTATGTGCAGCAACCAATCAGCAGCTGCTGAGCATATCTAGATATGCTTTTCAGCAAGTGATATCAAGAGAATTAAGCAAATTAGATAATAGAAGTAATCTAGAAAGTTGTTTAAAATGACATGCTCTTTCTAAATCACGAAAGAAAAAATTTGGGCTTCATGTCCCTTTAATTGTATTTAATTTAGTTCATTTATTTAATTGTAGTGTAGTGCTAGGTGTTATTGTAACTTAGGTTAGGTTTTATTTTACAGGTCAATTTGTATTTATTTTAGCTAGGTAGTTATTAAATAGTTAATAACTATTTAGTAACTATTATATCTAGTTAAAATAAATACAAACTTACCTGTAAAATAAAAATAAACCCTAAGCTAGCTATAATGTAACTATTAGTTATATTGTAGGTAGCTTAGGGTTTATTTTATAGGTAAGTATTTAGTTTTAAATAGGAATAATTTAGGTAATGATAGTAATTTTATTTAGATTTATTTAAATTATATTTAAGTTAGGGGGTGTTAGGGTTAGACTTAGATTTAGGGGTTAATACATTTAATATAGTGGCGGTGACGTTGGGGGCGGCAGATTAGGGGTTAATAAGTGTAGGTAGGTTGCAGCGACATTGGGGGCAGGAGATTAGGGGTTAATAAATATAATGTAGGTGTCAGCGATATTGGGGGCAGCAGATTAGGGGTTAATGTTTATTATAGTGGCGGCGGTGTCCGGAGCAGCAGATTAGGGGTTAATAAGTATGTTATAGGTGTCGGCGATGTCGGGAGCGGCAGATTAGGGGTTAATAAGTGTAAGATTAGCAGTATTTAGACTCGGGGTTCATGTTAGGGTGTTAGGTGTAAACATAACTTTTATTTCCCCATAGGAATCAATGGGGCTGCGTTACTGAGTTTTACGCTGCTTTTTGGCAGGTGTTAGACTTTTTCTCAGCCGGCTCTCCCCATTGATGTCTATGGGGAAATTGTGTACAAGCACATACGACCAGCTCACCGCTGACTTAAGCAGCACTGGTATTGAAGTGCGCTATGGAGCAAAATTTTGCTCTACGCTCACTTCTTGCCTTTTAACGCTGGGTTTATAAAAACCTGTAATACCAGCGCTGCAGGTAAGTGAGCGGAGCACCGCACAGCTCCTAACTCAAAACTCGTAATCTCGACGATTGTATGTTATATTTGTATTACTAACAGGTAGTTGACACTGATTTGTAGGAGAGCATATGTTCATATAAGTAGGATCTGGTGCACATTTTGTTAATAAAAGTAATTTGGAAATGTCATGCTCTGAAAACATAAAAAGTATAATTTTGACTTTAGTGTTCCTTTAAAGGGACAGTCTAGTATAAATTAAACTTTCATTATTCAGATAGGACTTTTAATTTTAATCAACTTTCCAATTTACTTTTATCATCAAATTTGCTTTTTTTCTCTTGGTATTCTTAGTTTAAACTAAACATAGGTAGGCTCATATGCTAATTTCTAAGCCCTTGTAGGCTGCCTCTAATCACATGCTTTCTAAATCTCTTTTCAACACAAAGAGACAGAAAGTACACATGGGCCATATAGATAACACTGTGTTCAGGCACAGGGGGTTATTTAAGATTTAGCACAAAACAATGCTAAATTTAAGGCAATAGATAATAAACAGTCACAGTCATGTGATCAGGGGGCTGGAAGAAGGTTCCTAGATACAAGTTAATCACAGGGGTAAATAGTATATTAATATAACAGTGTTGGTTATGCAAAACTAGGGAATGGGTAATAAAGGGATTATCTATCTTTTAAAACAATAACAATTATGTGGTAGACTGTCCCTTTAAGATATTATTGTTAGCTCCTTCACTGCAATACTTTCTAGTTCATGTATCCGTGTCCCTTTAATTGACCCAACCTTTTACCATAATGTCCAAATTCTACAGGGCAGGTTGATGAAACCTCAATATATGTTACTTCATTCTGAATTCAAACTCATTTAAGACCCAGACCTGCTACAAAATAAACTAGTATGGACAGAAAATCATCTTGAACCAGAGCCCATAGGTGCATTTAAATGTAAGTTCAATGTAAAACATTAGATGCAAAAAAAAAAAAAAAAGTGTCAACATCTCAGTAAGCGCTAAAATATTACTCTGATTGTTCTTCTTCCCACCTCATTATTATGCAAAGCAAATGATGTCATAGCATGATGAGAGACAGCGCAATTGAGAGACAGCGCAATGTCACGGCATGTTTTAAACAAAAACAAATAACTTCTATAACATTTTCTAAAATGTATTTCACTAAATAATTTGGTTAAAAGATGATTTGCCCTATTTATGCAGAATGCAGACAGACAGACAGACAATAGACAAACATGTCACATATGTGGTTTAGTAGGATATTTCCACTAATCAGGATTCTCCATAGCTTTCTTTGTATAGCGTTGAGTATTGGTCTAGCTATATCTCTGCTGAAAATGTCCAGCAATAAAATTCATTTTGTTACATAAAAATGATAAATTGTGATTGTCTTGCTTATATTTAAGGTAGAAAGCCCTTTATCCAAATGGCTTGGGACCTGAAAAGGTTTGCATTTTGGAAAAGTTTGGATATTAGAATATTTTTATCTGTAAAATGGCACAGTTTGGAGTGGGGACGGGACCAAGTGTAAACAACAATATTTATCTTATTTTTTTTAGGGAATATTTACCTGTCATACTACAGATTATATATGCAACCTAAAGTAGTTTTATTTATATCATTTTATTAGGTTTGTATACATAGTACCCTCAGAAAGATAATACAGTACCGGAATCAGAAAATTCTATTTGTTGTTTTAAATAAATATAGACTATTATTTGCACTTTAGAACACACAAAAAACAAACAAATCAAAGACACAGAGAAGATTTTGACTTACAGGTGGGAAAAATAGTAAAATTTGATCATTTTATTTTTAAAACAATATTAATTAAAAAGTTTAGATTTCAGAATAAGTTTGGATTTGGGGTTTGTATCTGTAATATAGTTTCTATAGTTGTGAGATGCTCAGTGAGACCGTGAGCCCTTTTATGAAATATTTGCTGACTTTGCAGATATGGAGTAATTATATCACCATGGCAACCAGACCACAAACTGTACATAGCTAGGCAAGATCTGACATTACTCTCTTAGGAATCTAACTTAGAAGATATGTTTGTTTGTTTTTTGTCAAATCACTGCTTGGCTATCTATATGTATATTGTGTAGTCAATTAGACACATAAAAAAGCTCTTTATTAACAATAATTATGCTTTAAAAAAAAGCTGTGATTAACATTTCCTGAAACAAACAATACAAAATATATCTCTACGGATTAATGTAAATGAATAAAACAATGTAATTACAAACTAGTAAATAATAATAAAGAAAAGAGGGTTACGAATGAAGCGCTAACAGTTATGGGCAAGCGAAAAGGGGTTTATCTTGACTGTTTGCATGTGTTGGGTTTTTCACTTGTGTTACAAGTTAAAGTAAATATGATCACTTTAGCGCAATTGCGATTTACGCTAGAATGATTACCGCGTCCTCAGAGCTCTAGTTAACTGTTTCACAAAACAAAAAAGTGTCACAAAGCACATCAAAAATACATTACAAAGTACAGTTACATTTATAATACAACTACATAATAAAAATTATTAAGAAAAAATATTGCACAAAAAAGTTATAAGGGCTCAAAGATATGAGGTCTCAGGTGTTAGGGAGAAAAAAGCTGCAAAGGACTTTAACATAGAGATACATACAAATACATGTCTAAAGATGTCTATGTGTATATATATACATATATATATATATATATATATATATATATATATATATATATATATATATACACACAGTCGTATGCAAAAGTTTAGGCACCCCTGACAATTTCCATGATTTTCATTTATAAATAATTGGGTGTTTGGATCAGCAATTTCATTTTGATCTATCAAATAACTGATGGACACAGTAATATTTCAGTAGTGAAATTAGGTTTATTGGATTAACAGAAAATGTGCAATATGCATAAAAACAAAATTAGACAGGTGCATAAATTTGGGCACCCTTGTCATTTTGTTGATTTGAATTCCTGTAACTACCTAGCACTGATTAATTGGAACACACAATTGGTTTGGTGAGCCCATTAAGCCTTGAACTTCATAGACAGGTGCATCCAATCATGAGAAAAGGTATTTAAGGTGGCCAATTGCAAGTTGTTGTTCTCTTTGACTCTCCTCTGAAGAGTGGCAACATGGGGGCCTCAAAACACCTCTCAAATGACCTGAAAACAAAAATTGTTCAACATTATGGTTTAGGGGAAGGCTACAAAAAGCTATCACAGAGATTTAAGCTGTCAGTGTCCACTGTGAGGAAATGGAAGACCACAGGCACAGTTCTTGTTAAGGCCAGAAGAAAAATATCGGAGAGGCAAAGACAAAGGATGGAGAGAACGGTCATAAACAGCCCACAGACCACCTCCAAAGACCTACAACATCATCTTGCTGCAGATGGTGTCACTGTGCTTTGTTCAACAATTCAACATATGGGAGAGTGATGCGGAAGAAGCCTTTTCTGCACACACGCCACAAACAGAGTCGTTTGAGGTATGCAAACGCACATTTGGACAAACCAGCTTCATTTTGTAAGAAGGTGCTGTGGACTGATGGAACAAAGATTGAGTTATTTGGTCATAACAAGGGGCATTATGCATGGTGGCAAAAGAACACAGCGTTATAAGACAAACACTTGCTACCCACAGTAAAATTTGGTGGATGTTCCATCATGCTGTGGGGCTGTGTGACCAGTGCCGGTACTGGGAATCTTGTTAAAGTTGAGGGTTGCATGGATTCCACTCAATATCAGCAGATACTTGTGAATAATGTTGAGGAATCAGTCACAAAGTTGAAGTTACGCCGGAGCTGAATATTTCAACAAGACAAAGACCCAAAACACTGCTCAAAATATACTCTGGCATTTATGCAGAGGAACAAGTACAATGTTCTGGAATGGCCATCCCAGTCCCCAGACCTGAATATCATTGAAAATCTGTGGGGTGATTTGAAGCAGGCTGTCCATGCTCGGCAACCATCAAACCTAACTGATCTGGAGATGTTTTGCAAGGAGGAATGGTCCAAAATACCTTCATCCAGAATCCAGAAACTTATTACAGGCTATATTAAGCGTCTAGAGGCTGTTATTTCTGCTAAGGGAGGCTCTACTAAATATTATTTTGAAATTTCTTTTGGGGTGCCCAAATTTATGCACCTGTCTAATTTCGTTTTGATGCATATTGCACATTTTCTGTTAATCCAATAAACCTCATTTCACTACTGAAATATTACTGTGTCCTTCAGTTATTTGATAGATCAAAATGAAATTGCTGATCCAAACACCCAATTATTTATAAATGAAAATCATGGAAATTGTCAGGGGTGCCTAAACTTTTGCATACGACTGTGTGTATGTATATATATATATATATATATATATATATATATATATATATATATAAAAATATATATATATATATATATATATATAAATGTTAACATGTGTGTACATATGTATTTACAGTATATCACAAAAGTGAGTGCACCCCTCACATTTTTGTAAATATTTTATTATATCTTTTCATGTGACAACACTGAAGAAATGACACTTTGCTACAATGTAAAGTAGTGAGTGTACAGCCTGTATAACAGTGTACATTTGCTGTCCCCTCAAAATAACTCAGCACACAGCCATTAATGTCTAAACCGTTGGCAACAAAAGTGAGTACACCCCTAAGTGGAAATGTTCAAATTGGGCCTAAAGTGTCAATATTTTGTGTGGCCACTATTATTTTCCAGCACTGCCTTAAGGTTGCCACTGGAGTCCTCTTCCATTCATCCATGACATCATCACAGAGCTGGTAGATGTTAGAGACCTTGCGCTCCCCCACCTTCCGTTTGAGGATGCCCCACAGATGCTCAATAGGGTTTAGGTCTGGAGACATGCTTGGCCAGTCCATCACCTTTACCCGCAGCTTCTTTAGCAAGGCAGTGGTCGTCTTGGAGGTGTGTTTGGGTTTGTTATCATGTTAGAACACTGCCCTGTGGTCCAGTCTATGAAGGGAGGGGATCATGCTCTGCTTCAGTATGTCACAGTACATGTTGGCATTCATGAACTCAATGGACTGTAGCTCCCCAGTGCCGGCAGCACTCATGCAGGCCCAGGCCATGACACTCCCACCACCATGCTTGACTGTAGGCAAGACACACTTGTCTTTGTACTCCTCACCTGGTTGCTGCCACACACGCTTGACACCATCTGAACAAAATAAGTTTATCTTGGTCTCATCGGACAACAGGACATGGTTCCAGTAATCCATGTCCTTAGTCTGCTTGTCTTCAGCAAACTGTTTGCGGGCTTTCTTGTGCATCATCTTTAGAAGAGGCTTCCTTTTGGGAAGACAGCCATGCAGACCAATTTGATGCAGTGTGCGGTGTATGATCTGAGCACTGACAGGCTGACCCCCCACCCCTTAAACCTCTGCAACAATACTGGCAGCACTCATATGTCTATTTCCCAAAGACAACTTCTGGATATGACGCTGAGCACGTGCACTCAACTTCATTGGTCGACCATGGCGAGGCCTGTTCTGAGTGGAAACTGTCTTGTCAAACCGCTGTATGGTCTCGCGCACCGTGCTCCAGCTCAATTTCAGAGTCTTGTCAATCTTCTTATAGCCTAAGCCATCTTTATGTAGAGCAACAATTCTTTTTTTCAGATCCTCAGAGAGTTCTTCTTTGCCATGAGGTGCCATGTTGAACTTACAGTGACCAGTATGAGAGAGTGTGAGAGCGATAACACCAAATTTAACACACCTGCTCCCCATTCACACCTGAGACCTTGTAACAAGTCACATGACACCGGGGAGGGAAAATGGCTAATTGGGTCCAATTTGGACATTTCCACTTAGGGGTGTACTCACTTTTGTTGCCAATGGTTTAGACATTAATGGCTGTGTGTTGAATTATTTTGACGGGACAGCAAATTTGCACTGTTATACAGGCTGTACACTCACTACTTTATATTGTAGCAAAGTGTCATTTCTTCAGTGTTGTCACATGAAAAGATATAATAAAATATTTACAAAAATGTGAGGGGTGTACTCACTTTTGTGAGATACTGTATATGTGTGTATATATGTATTTATATGTGTGTACATATGTATTTGTGTGTATATATGTATTTATATGTGTGTGTATATATATGTATTTATATGTGTGTATATATATGTATTTATATGTGTGTATATATATGTACTTATATGTGTGTATATGTGTATTTATATGTGTGCACATATGTATTTATGTGTGTATATATGTATTTATATGTGCATATATGTGTATTTATATGTGTGTACATATGTATGTATGTGTGTGTGTATATATGTATTTATAAAAGGAGAGAAACAGGGCTTAACCCCTCTAAGTGTAATAAGTCAGTTAAAACACAGATATTTATTCAAAATCACAAATTCACACTCACAAAGTCGAACCTCAAACATATGAGGTATAATAGGCGCACTGGGGAACAACTTATAGGTCTCTCACAGCAAAAAACTGCAGCTGTTGTATGCAGCTCACTCAGTCTGGAGGTCCGGTGTGTGTGTATCACAACATCCGTGGCAAAGAAAGCTCCACTCACAGTCCCGGTATACCTTGTATCCTTTTACCGTCCCCAAATGTATTTAAAACTATTCCATAAGTACAAATCATGTAGTAGGTAAAAAGCAATAAAAGTTTGTATAAATACCAACCGCATTACGTCATCACGTCAACCTGATCTAGCATCCGCAAGTAGCCGGCTTTTAACTTGTGGGATATCAGATTGAGGAATATACGTGGTGGTATTTATACAAACTTTTATTGCTTTTTACCTATTACATGATTTGTACTTATGGAATAGTTTTAAATACATTTGGGGACGGTAAAAGGATACAAGGTATACCGGGACTGTGAGTGGAGCTTTCTTTGCCACGGATGTTGTGATACACAAACACCGGACCTCCAGACTGAGTGAGCTGCATACAACAGCTGCAGTTTTTTGCCGTGAGAGACCTATAAGTTGTTCCCCAGTGCGCCTATTATACCTCATATGTTTGAGGTTCGACTTTGTGAGTGTGAATTTGTGATTTTGAATAAATATCTGTGTTTTAACTGACTTATTACACTTAGAGGGGTTGCGCCCTGTTTCTCTCCTTTTATGCATTTTTTTCAGTTCATCCGGTCACCAGAACCGTGCTTTAATGGTGGCAGCAACCCTTTGATGCAATTTGCACAGTCTTACTTGCCTGTGGTTGTCTATCTACAGACATATATCCTTTTATTGATACAACTAATGTGTATTTTTTGTTTTTTATTGTTTGTTCAATTTGAATAACTGTGTGGTATTTTGGGGTGCTTTTTAATAGTGTGTATATATATATATATATATATATATATATATATATGTATTTATGTGTGTATTTATATGTGTGTATATATGTATTTATATGTGTACAGTATATATGTATTTACAGACATATATACAAGCACATTGGAGCCCTTTGCAGTTAAATCGATGAAAACATGAAAAACATTTTTTATGCAATATTCATATTTAATAACGTGTTTAACTGATTTTTTACTGTAAATGTTTCACATTCCAATGTTCTTGTTCTACACATAGCAGAATATGTATGTATTTATAAATAGATACTCCTATATATATCTGTATATATCTATACCTATATATAATCTTGTATATATAAGTATAGATATATACTGTACCAAAATACCATCATATATATATATATATATATATATAAATATGTATTTATGAACAAATAGAACATATTCTGCTATGTGAAGAACATTGGAATGTGAAATATTCATATTTTCATGTTGGGCTTGCGCATGAGTAGGATGTTAGGTTTTCTTGCTATATTAACTTATATAGAGGGATACGTTATTGCATGCATGATATTCTAAGTTTGGCTTTTTACGCTTGATGGGTTAGCGCGCAAGCAAAAATTTGTTTACTTTCAACTTGTAATACAAGTGCAACCTGACGTGCGCAAAAAGTTAATGCTTGAGCGGGAGCATTAAATATCGCTCCACTTGTAATCTAGTCCTGTATGTTTAAATCAATGGCTGGAACTAAAGGAACATTTTAGAAACAGTTATATCATACAAATGAAAGAGCAGCAGTCACACATCACATGTTCAATAGAAGCTACATAAGTATAAACCAAACCTAATACTGCACTATTCTTCCTACTAATCTCATTTAGCGAGATTACAAGTGTTGCGGTATGGCTATACCGCTGAAAATGTGTCCATTGCGCGTGGAATGGCAGATCTCCCTTATTACAAGTCGCGGCGCTACGGCTATACCGCTAGCGTTTTAGCCTTTACGCAACTCTCCATTCAGCACTCAAAAAATCTGTATCACAGGTTGTGCGGTCCAACTAAAATGCTAGCGTTATAGCTAATACCGCACTGATCCATTCAGCGATCTTAGACCAGTAGTTATGGATTTTGCAAAACCAAAATGTTTCACAAAACTCATAACAAAAATGTTACAAAGTACACTAACACCCATAAACTACCTATTAACCCCTAAACCGGCATTCCCCTGCATCGCAAATACTATATTAAACTTATCCGCTGCCCACCCACATCGCCAACAGTAAATAAAGCTATTAACCCCTAAACCGCCAGCCCCCACATCGCTACTATTAAAATAAAGTTATTAACCCCTAAACCGCCGGCCCCCACATCGCTACTAATAAAATAAAGTTATTAACCCCTAAACCGCCAGCCCCCCCCCACATCGCAAAACACTAAATTAAATTATTAACCCCTAAGCCTAACACCCCCCTAACTTTAAATTAAACTTACAACATAACTATCTTAAAATAAATAAAAACTTACCTGTGAAATAAAAAAAACTAAGATTAAACAATAAATTAACCTAACATTAACATTTTAAAAAATAAAAAAAAAAAAAATTACAATATTAAAAAATTGTAACACTACGAAAAAATTTCTAAAACCTAACATTACAAAAGAAAACTAACTCTAAAATTACGAAAATTAAAAATAATATAACATGCAAGTTACCCCAAATATAAAAGGGGTACCTTGCTTTCAAGCTTCGGACGATCGCATGAAGAGGAGGCTCCATGCTGGATGTTGTCATCGTTGCCGGTCCTTTTCAGCTCCACGCCGCCACAGCCCCGCGCCACCGGGATGAAGATAGAAGATGCCCCCGCGAACGATAAAGATGGCACCGCCTGGATGAAGATGGATGTCCGGATTTCAGGAACTGTGAGTACATTTTCTGGGGTTAGTGTTAGATTTTATTTATTTTTTTAGTTGTTTTTTTTTAGATTAGGGCTTTTTTTTATTTTAATGGGCACAAAAGAGCTGAATGCCCTTTAGACTTAGGTTTTTTAGGGGGGATTTGTAATTTTTGTAGGTAAAAGAGCTGTTTAACTTAGGGCAATGCCCTACAAAAGGCCCTTTTAAGGGCTATTGGTAGTTTATTGTTAGGTTAGGGGGTGTTTTTATTTTGGGTGGCTTTTTTGTTTTTATAGGGCTATTAGATTAGATTTAATTTTTATTATTTTTGATAATTTCGTTATTTTTTGTAATCTTAGTGTTTTTTTCGCAATTTTAGTGTTTGTTTTTTTCTTTCATGTAATTGGCAAGAGTCCATGAGCTAGTGACGTATGGGATATACAATCCTACCAGGAGGGGCAAAGTTTCCCAAACCTCAAAATGCCTATAAATACACCCCTCACCACACCCACAATTCAGTTTTACAAACTTTGCCTCCTATGGAGGTGGTGAAGTTTGAGCTAAGATTTCTACGTTGATACGCGCTTCTCAGCATTGTTGAAGCCCGATTCCTCTCAGAGTACAGCGAATGTCAGAGGGACGTGAAGGGAGTTTCACTTATTGAATACGATGATTTCCCTAACGGGGGTCTATTTCATAGGTTCTCTTTTATCGGTTGTAGAGATTCATCTCCTACCTCCCTTTTCAGATCGACGATATACTCTCAATTTACCATTACCTCTACTGATAACTGTTCCAGTACTGGTTTCGCTATCTGCTATATGTGGATGGGTGTCTTTTGGTAAGTATGTTTTTTTATTACTTAAGACACCTCAGCTATGGTTTGGCACTTTATGCATTTATATAAAGTTCTAAATATATGTATTTTACTTATATTTGCCATGAGTCAGGTTCATGTATTTCCTTCTGCAGACTGTCAGTTTCATATTTGGGGAATCTAAAAAGTTTTTTAAGAAATTTTCTTACCTGGGGTTTAGTCTTTTTTTCAATTGACTACTTCTTACAAATTGCGGGCGGTATAACAGAATTTTTTTGGCGCGAAAAATACGCTTATGACGCATCTTCGTCATTTCCGGCGTCATAGTTGAAGCCGAAGCCTTACACACGGTTGCGTCGTTAGTGACGCGAGTGTGTCATTTCCGGTTATTATTGGCACCAAAAAAGTTTTCAGTTACGTTGTGCGTCATACTTGGTGCCAAACTTTTTCATTATTTCAATACCCCATTGATGTTTGCCTCTTGCCTTTTTCTCTATCAGAGGGCTATGCTATTTGCATTTTTTTCCCATTCCTGAAACTGTCATATAAGGAAATTGATCATTTTTTTCTTTTACATTCTGCAAGATGTCTCAATCTGATCCTGCCTCAGAAGTTTCTGCTGGAACATTGCTGCCTGACATTGGTTCTACCAAAACTAAGTGCATTTGTTGTAAGATTGTGGAAATTATTTCGCCGAATGTCATTTGTAATAGTTGTCATGATAAACTTTTACATGCAGATAGTGTGTCCATCAGTAATAGTACATTGCCAGTTTCAGTTCCTTCAACTTCTAATGTACATGATATACCTATGAATTTTAAAGAATTTGTTTCTGATTCTATCCAGAAGGCTTTGTCTGCATTTCCACCTTCTAATAAACGTAAAAGGTCTTTTAAAGCTTCTCATTCAGGTGATGAAATTTCAAATGACCAACAACATAATAATTTATCCTCTTCTGATGAGGATCTATCTGATACAGAAGATCCTTCCTCAGACATTGACACTGACAAATCTACTTATTTATTTAAAATAGAGTATATGCGTTCTTTATTAAAAGAAGTGTTAATTACTTTGGATATTGAGGTAACCAGTCCTCTAGAAGTTCAGTCTAATAAACTAATTTTCCTATTCCTGAGGCTATTTCTGATATGATTTCTAAGGAATGGAATAAGCCAGGTACTTCTTTATTCCTTTTTCAAGTTTTAAAAAATTGTATCCTTTACCAGCAAATTCTATAGAGTTTTGTGAAAAAATCCCCAAAGTTGATGGGGCTATTTCTACTCTTGCTAAACGTACCACTATTCCTATGGAAGATAGTACTTCCTTTAAGGATCCTTTAGATAGGAAGCTTGAATCTTATCTAAGGAAGGCCTATTTATATTCAGGTCATCTTCTCAGACCTGCAATTTCTTTGGCTGATGTTGCGGCTGCATCAACTTTCTGGTTGGAGAATTTAGTGCAACAAGAATTGGATTCTGACATATCTAGTATTATTCGCTTACTGCAATATGCTAATCATTTTATTTGTGATGCCATTTTTGATATTATCAAAATTAATGTTAGATCCACGTCTTTAGCTATATCAGCTAGAAGAGCTTTGTGGCTTAAATCTTGGAATGATGATATGACATCTAAATCTAGATTACTATCTCTTTCTTTCCAAGGTAATAATTTATTTGGTTCTCAGTTGGATTCTATTATTTCAACTGTCACTGGGGGAAAGGGAGTTTTTCTGCCTCAGGATAAAAAACCTAAGGGTAAATCTAAGGCTTCTAACCATTTTCGTTCCTTTCATCAAAATAAGGAACACAAACTTAATGCTTCCCCCAAGGAATCTGTTTCCAATTGGAATCCTTCCTCAAATTGGAATAAATCCAAGCCATTTAAGAAACCAAAGTCAGCCCCTAAGTCCGCATGAAGGTGCGGCCCTCATTCCAGCTCAGCTGGTAGGGGGCAGATTAAGGTTTTTCAAAGATATTTGGATAAATTCTGTCCAAAATCAATGGATTCAGAGCATTGTCTCTCAAGGGTATCGAATAGGATTCAGAATAAGACCTCC
This sequence comes from Bombina bombina, assembly GCF_027579735.1. NCBI lineage: Eukaryota > Metazoa > Chordata > Amphibia > Anura > Bombinatoridae > Bombina > Bombina bombina. The sequence continues at coordinate 258,331,710 of NC_069505.1, forward strand.
TGTGAGAAGATTTTTTTCTCTCACGTATCCCAGCAACTCCAGTAAAAGCTCAGGCTTTCATGAAGTGTGTTTCAGACCTAGAGTCTTCAGGGGTAATCATGCCAGTTCCTTTTTAGGAACAAGGTTTGTTCTGGATCTGAAATTTTTGAATCGTTATGTAAGAGTACCAACTTTCAAGATGGTGACTATAAGGACTATTCTGCCTTTTGTTCAGCGAGGACATTATATGTCCACAATAGACTTGCAGGATGCATACCTTCATATTCCGATTCATCCAGAGCATTATCAGTTTCTGAGATTCTCTTTTCTAGACAAGCATTACCAATTTTTGCTCTTCCATTTGGCCTAGCAACAGTTCCAAGAATCTTTTCAAAGGTTCTAGGTGCCCTACTCTCTGTAATCAGAGAACAGGGTATAGCAGTGTTTCCTTATTTGGACGATATCTTGGTACTAGCTCAGTCTTTACGTTCTGCAGATTCTCACACAAATCAACTAGTGTTGTTTCTTTGGAAACATGGTTGGAGGATCAATTTACCAAAAAGTTTCTTGATTCCTCAGACAAGGGTCACCTTTTTAGGCTTCCAGATAGATTCAGTGTCCATGACTCTGTCTCTAACAGACAAGAGACGTTTAAAATTGGTTGCAGCCTGTCGGCGCCTTCAATCTCAGTCATTGCCTTCAGTGGCTATGTGCATGGAAGTTTTAGGTCTCATGACTGCAGCATCGGACGCGATCACCTTTGCTCGTTTTCACAAGACCTCTACAGCTTTGTATGCTGAACCAATGGTGCAGGGATTATACAAAGATATCACAATTAATATCCTCAAATCCCAATGTACGACACTCTCTGAAGTGGTGGATAGATCACCATTGTTTAGTTCAAGGGGCTTCTTTTGTTCGGCCAACCTGGACTGTGATCACAACAGATGAGAGTCTTTGAGGTTGGGGAGCTGTTTGGGGATCTCTGACAGCACAAGGGGTTTGGAAATCTCAAGAGGCGATATTACCAATAAATATTTTAGAACTCCGTGCAATTCTCAGAGCTCTTTCATTTGTTTTCAGTCAGACAATATCACAACAGTGGCATATGTCAATCATCAGGGTGGGACTCACAGTCCCCAAGCTATGAAAAAAAGTATCTCGGATACTTGCTTGGGTGGAATCCAGCTCCTGTCTAATCTCTGCGGTGCATATCCCAGGTGTAGACAATTGGGAGGCGGATTATCTCAGCCGTCAGACTTTACATCCAGGGGAGTGGTCTCTAAATCCAGATGTGTTTTCTCAGATTGTTCAGATGTGGAGTCTTCCAGAGATAGATCTCATGGCCTCTCATCTAAACAAGAAACTTCCCAGATACCTGTCCAGGTCCAGGGATGTTCAGTTGGAAACAGTGGATGCGCTGACACTTCCTTGGTGTTATCATCCTGCTTACATTTTCCCGCCTCTAGTTCTCCTTCCAAGAGTGATCTCCAAAATCATCATGGAACAATCATTTGTGTTGCTGGTGGCTCCAGCATGGCCACACAGGTTTTGGTATGCAGATCTGGTTCGGATGTCCAGTTGCCAGACTTGGCTACTTCCGTTAAGGCCAGACCTACTGTCTCAAGGTCCGTTTTTTTCATCAGGATCTCAAATCATTAAATTTGAAGGTATGGAAATTGAACGCTTAGTACTAAGTCATAGAGGTTTCTCTGACTCAGTGATTAATACTATGTTACAAGCTCATAAATCTGTCTCTAGAAAGATTTATTATAGAGTTTGGAAGACTTACATTTCATGGTGTTCTTCTCATAAATTCTCTTACTATTCTTTTAGAATTCATAGAATTTTACAGTTTCTTCAGGATGGTTTGGATAAGGGTTTGTCTGCAAGTTCCTTGAAGGGACAAATCTCTGCTGTTTCTGTTTTATTTCACAGAAAGATTGCTATACTTCCTGATATTCACTGTTTTGTACAGGCTTTAGTTCGTATTAAGCCTGTTATTAAATCAATTTCTCCTCCTTGGAGTTTTAATTTGGTTCTGAAGGCTTTACAGGCTCCTCCATTTGAGCCTATGCATTCTTTGGACATTAAACTACTTTCTTGGAAAGTGTTGTTCCTTTTGGCTATCTCTTCTGCTAGAAGAGTTTCTGAGCTATCTGCTCTTTTTTGTGAGTCTCCTTTTCTGATTTTTCATCAGGATAAGGCAGTTTTGCGGACTTCTTTTCAATTTTTACCTAAGGTTGTGAATTCTAACAACATTAATAGAGAAATTGTTGTCCCTTCCTTGTGTCCTAATCCTAAGAATTCTTTAGAAAGATCCTTACATTCTTTGGATGTGGTAAGAGCTTTGAAATATTATGTGGAAGCTACTAAAGATTTCAGGAAGACTTTCAGTCTATTTGTTTTATTTTCTGGTCCTAGGAAAAGTCAGAAGGCTTCTGCTATTTCCTTGGCTTCTTGGTTAAAACTTTTGATTCATCAAGCTTATTTGGAGTCGGGTCAGGCCCCGCCTCAGATAATTACAGCTCATTCTACTAGATCAGTCTCCACTTTGTGGGCCTTTAAGAATGAAGCTTCAGTTGATCAGATTTGCAAAGCGGCAACTTGGTCTTCTTTGCATACATTTACTAAATTCTACCGTTTTGATGTATTTGCTTCTTCAGAAGCAGTTTTTGGTAGAAAAGTTCTTCAGGCAGCTGTTTCAGTTTGATTCTTCTGCTTTTGATAAAAAGTTTTTTTTCTTTCATTTATGAGAATAAACTTATTTTTTTGGGTTGTGGATTAAGTTTTTCAGCGGAAAATGGCTGTTTTTATTTTTATCCCTCCCTCTCTAGTGACTCTTGCGTGGAGTTCCACATCTTGGGTATTGCTATCCCATACGTCACTAGCTCATGGACTCTTGCCAATTACATGAAAGAAAACATAATTTGTGTAAGAACATACCTGATAAATTCATTTCTTTCATATTGGCAAGATATTTCCAAATTTCTTTTGTTGATGCTTTCTACTCCTTTCTTTATCACCCCACTGCTTGGCTATTCATTAAACTGAATTGTGGGTGTGGTGAGGGCTGTATTTATAGGCATTTTGAGGTTTGGGAAACTTTGCCCCTCCTGATAGGTTTGTATATCCCATGCGTCACTAGCTCATGGACTCTTGCCAATATGAAACAAATGAATTTATCAGGTAAGTTCTTACATAAATTATGTTTTTTATTTTATTTTTATTTTTCGTAGTGTTAAGTTTTTTTTATTTTTTTTATTTTTATTTTATTTTATTATAATAGTTAAGTTAGGTTTATTTATAGTTTGTTTTTTATTTCACAGGTAAGTTTTTATTTATTTTAATTTAGTTATATTGTAAAGTTAATTTAAAGTATAGGGGATAGTTAGGTTTAGAGGTTAATAGTTTAATTTAGTGTGTTGTGATGTGGGGGGCTGACGGTTTAGGGGTTAATAGTTTTATTATAGTAGTAGCGATGTGGGGGGCCGGTTATTATAGTTGTAGCGGTGGGGGCGACGGTTTAGGGGTTAATATGTTTGTTATAGTAGTAGCAATACGGGGGTGACGGTTTAGGGGTTAATCACTTTAGTGTCAGCAATTTCAGGAAGCAGCGGATTAGGGGTATTTAGACTAGGGGTTTATGTTAGGGTGTTAGGTTTTTACATAACTTTCTTTTCCCCATAGACATCAATGGGGATTGTGTTACAGCGATCGCCATTCTGCTTTCGTTTTTTTTTCTAACACTTTCTCTCCATTGCTGACTATGGGGGAAAGCGTGCATGAGCATGGAAAGTCAGGCCTTGGCTTTTGTGCGGTATGGAGCATATCGCACAACAAAATAAGGTTTTTCAGTAACTTGTAATGGGAGCGCTATGGAGAGTGCGATACCGTTCTTTTTTTGCGTTATTTACGCACCCGGTTTAGCACACAACTTGTAATCTCATGATTGGCAGATGACACCTCCCTCTGTTTTACTGTGGGAGAGGGACGCTCCTCTGCAAGTGTGACAAGAAAATACTAGTGAGAAGGGCATAAATGATCAAACAGCTGCTGTTGCTCATTTGTGAAAACCTAGATTTCAAAATTAGCTTTCTGGCCCTTCTAGGGAGTGTGAGACAAAGCACCATTTTTACACAATAGCTAGAAGTGTTTAAAGGGACATTGAACACTAAATACATTTTATAATAGTACTGTGTTTATTACAGCCTCGCTCTGGTCGTGAGAGCCTCCATGTTGAATCTAGTTCTCACTACATTCTAGTGCTGATATATTTGCACGTGTGTACTAACTCTCCTTCAGATTACTTATCTTTTGCCTTATCTCTTTCTCCCCCATACATGCTTACACACAAACGCTTACACATGCACATGCGCACACGCTCACACACACTACTGATTAAAACCGTTTTGCCTGTACAGAATGTAAGGAAAAAAGTGACAAATCCCTTCTGAAGACTTGGGGGACACGTGATCTTTTGAGTAATACTGACGGACTGTTACCGTCTGAAATCACTGTTGTGTAAATTTCGAATGCATTTGGCTGCTTCTAATGTTATAAAAATGTTGTATGTGACATAATATCCCCTATTCCAATGAGAGTTACAAAGTGGGCAGCATTGGACTTGTCTTCCCAAACCATTCCACTTCAATAGGTTTTTGAATTTGTAAAACCACTCAAACCTGCACATAACTGATGCAATATTAATCATGGCAGCCTAATAGCTTTATTTATATATTTTCACTTATCCAATAATATCAATTCATGAAGTGCACAAATTATTATTTCATATCATTTTGCATAATTATGTTATTCATTTTCTGAAAACCCAAATTTTTTTACTGAAATCATAAATTAGCATTCTGGTGATCAAATTTATGTGCACACCTTCAAAATTTGTTGGTTTTTTTGTGATATATTTTTAACTTTTATTTAAACCAGGAAACACTTGTGTTTTATTAATCTGAGCATGTGCAGAAACATTAACATAAAAAAATGTGCAAACCTATCAAACGGTGACAAACAAGTTTTCAAGAGGTCAAAGCTGTTACAACAGAAAAGTCCCAAAAGCTTTAAAGTTAAAGTAATTTTTCAGCATCCGCATTAATGTAATACATTTATGTGTGTGAGATAACTATAGTCGCTAACTTTTTTTTTAATAAAGATTATTATTTTCCAGTTATTGTGACCGTAAATCTCATACCTTTTTCCTTATTCACTCCTCCCACCTGACCATTTCCGTATTTCTATACTTTACGCGTCAGAGCGGTACCACCCGCTCTTACGTGTACATTTGTGCGCGTTCTCGTCCGTCTCCCTATATTGCGCATGCGCATATCTCGTAAGTCTTAGCAATTTAAAATCACCACCGCTGTTACATCAATAGCTTCAAAGACGATAATGCGCATGCGTTTTATATGGACGCACATATGATGTGGTCGCAATATTCTAGAGTCACGCATGCGTATTGATAGTAGTGGGCGGTAATGTTGTCTGTTGGGACGATAGTGGGGGACCAATAGAAACGGTCTAAAAGGGTAATCGTCATCCACAAAGAAATTTAAAAAAAACTGACAGGCAGAGTTATGACGATAAGAGTGCTCCGTTTGAAAGGTAGTTTAAAACGATGTAATATATAGAAGTAAAAAAAATGATGAATGAAACTCATACTTATTTTAGCATTACTTGCAAAAGCTGCGTGGCTGTGTGTCAAAGTTTACTTTTTCTTTAAGCAAAAAGCTGTATAAAAATGATTTTGATTGGCTGGAAAAGTATTATTAAATTCTCTAAATACAGTAACCACAGTGCAAATCAGCTGGAAAACCACATGATAACTAGTTTTCCTAACAATTTTCTAACAGGTTGGAATAGACCCGTGTAAGGGTTTAGAATTAGATTGTCTGGTCTCGGAGTTAGTTAATTTACTACAGTCTGAGGAAGAAAAACAAACAAAATTCTGGAATCACTGTGTGTTTAGTACAGACCCAAACTCCTTCCTGCGTCTGGCCCTCAGATAACCTCCCACTCAGATATTAAACGTTCTCATTCTTCGTAATAGTCTAAACATATAGCCATGTAAAGATCCTCAGCTCTAGGTGCATATATTAGTGCACTGGTGACCGATACAGAGAAGAGTTTTATGCAAAATTATCTAATGGTGTGCACAAACCATGTGTACAGTGAGAGATCAGATATTGTGTAAATTAAATATATAGATATAAGCTAATTAGGTCTCACTGGAAACTCAGCCGATTTGATTGGGTTGTGGTTTAAAATAGCAGACACAGCTATTTCATACACAAAATATACCTAAAGGGACAATTTCCCATACATTTTAAACTCGGCAGCTGGTATAATCCGGGTAACCAGTAGATTTGTTTCGGACAAGTTTGCTTCTATTTCCTGCCCCTGTGACATGTAACAGCTGTCAGCCAATCAAATACTGTGAACTTTTGCACATACTCAATAGGAGCTGGTGTATAATAAACTGTGCATAAAAACTATGTGCATAATTTGATACAGGAAGTTAGTTGGAATGTTTTTTTTTATTTTATGCTGTATCATGAAAGTTAAATTTTGAATTTAGTTTCCCTTTAAATCAATCCCCCCAAAAATTAGGTAAAATAAAAAATATATATTTCAGATAACTATAAATAGTGACTTAATTTCAGTCTCTACATTTTGGAAACAAAGGGAGATTGTAACATTAATGGGACAGTAAACACCTTGTAATTGCCAGATATTTCTGTGGTGTTGCTATAGAATAGTGATGGCTGCTAACCTTGGTACCACTTATGTTTTCAGATCTACATGTCCCATTTACACTAGACTGCCTAAGCATCATGGGAAATGTAGTTCTAAAACAGCTGGGTGCCAATGTTAGCCCTCACTGCTATAGAATAACATATCAGCCAAGTCTAAATGTTATTAAAACAAATTAACATCCTTTTCTCTGCAATTATTTGTCAATAGTCAAACTCCACCCAACATTTGCCTTATTTGGAGGAGCTAATCCAGGTTTTAGTTGGCAGACAAGGCTAGGCACTGTCATTGTGTTAGTATAAAGTATACTTGTTTTGCAGCTAAACCCAAACAGGGGCATATATGTAGCTGGGTTTGCATGAGAAGACTGGGCTGGGCTTTTTCAGTTCTGGACATTTAAAAATCCACAATTTTCAGAGCGACATTACATAAAAGGGGCAAAATAAATAATGAAAGTATTTTGCAAAGTTGTTTATTAAACACAACTAAATAGTTAAAATTTAAAAAATATCAAGGTGTTACTGCCCCTTTTAGTATGTAGGTTGCAAAAATAAAAGACAATTTGACATTGGAAGATTATTATTATATAAATGGAAAGGGAAATTTGCCAGTGTTTAAAGTAAACAAGACCTCTGGGAAAGTAAAATAACTGGATTTATACAATATAGAACAAAGGTAACAACAATATGTAATAAAAAATCTTTTATTTGATCTGTGCATTATATTAATTATCCTTTTCCTTTTTACTTCTTCACTATTTGACTAATTTAATATCTGAACAAAATAAGATATGTATTATATAGTCCTATGTAAATTTATATTCATTAAAAAAAGATGATTTTATAAATATCTACTGGTTAGTAATATAGGGAGCCTTGGCTCACTTAACCCTGTAAATACTATTCTATATAGACTATTGGACCTCTGTAAACAAAATCACAAAATGCTTTGATTGACAAGAGTTAATATTGCAGTTAGCTGCACTCACCCATAGAGGGCAGTGAAGAACTGTTCCTGGTTTTCAATACGCTTTAGAACTGACTTTATATGGGATATTGCAGTAAGGACAGTGTAAGCTTTTGGTCAACAAGGGGTTAAACACGCAGCAGCCATAATCTTTGGATAAAACTAGTATTGTTCTTATTCTGACAATGTTACAGTTTATCAGAATCCTCACTAAAACAGAACAGATTTGGTTTAGAACTTCTTACACAATGAAAAAAACAAAATGTGACAGCATTGGGCAATTCTCAGTCACCCTCAAAGAGGTCTGGGCCTATGGGCTGGGAGTTTTTAGGAAGTAAATCCAATTTTGTTTCCCCAATATCGGCTAGATTACAAGTGGAGATCTATTGTTAGCACGGGCGCGATACTGCAATATATAATACTAGCACACATATTACAAGTTAAAAAAAAATGTGAATTTGCACTCATTAACTATAACTGAAGTCCTCATGTAAAGGGTTTGGGCTAAATAAAATACAACTTAAATGCATTAAACTGTTACACTCATATAATACAGTATCTAATAAAAATTATTCTTAGGAACATTAATAATAATAAAAAAAAGTTATAAGGGTTAAAATGTAAATGGTATATGACAAAGTGTTTGAATGGAAAGGGCTATTATATATACACACACACACACATACATATCTAAATATGTGTATTTTGTATATACAGTATATATATATATACAGTATATATATACACACATATATATACATACATACCACACACACACATACCTATACATGTCTTAACATGAGTATTTTGTATGTATATATATATATATATATATATATATATATACACATACTTCTGTACCCTTTCCACTGAAATACCTGAAAATAAGAAGAAAAAAAAGATTCATATTTAATAATGTGTTTTACTGTGTATGTACTGTAAATAGTTTACATGCTAATGTTCTTCACATAGTGGAATATGTTCTTTGTATTTCAAAAATATTTCTATATAAATCTGTATATAAATCTATACCAGTATATATTCATATGGATATATAGGTATATATATTTTTACAAACAAAATCAGATATATGAAAATTAATATTTATAAATGAAAATAACATTTTATCCTCTGTGAAAACCATAGGAATTCAAATTATTTATTACTCAATTGGGGCTAGCATTGTAGGTCTAACGCAGTGTTGGGTTAGAGCACGAACAATACGTTTTTTTAAAGTTGTGCTCTCCATTGAAGTCTATGGAAAGAAGAAGAAGGCACAGTCGCAATATCCTACAGGTAAGTGCATGTCGGGTTTCGCTCATGCACTAACTTTGTAGTTTCAACTTGTAATATGGTCGCTTTACAAATTTACTTTCAGCGGTTTGTGCTCAAGAGTGAGCAATAAATAGCTATTAATTCTTACTTGTGTTTTGGTTTTTCTTCATTCTAAAGATCAGACACTTCTATGTATTTTTCTGGAGAGGGTGTCTCTGCTAAAGAGAGGCTCTATGTTTCTATATAGCTCAGCCATTCAGGTTTTATTTTGTGAAATCATGAAATGCAGGACTAAGGGCAGATACACACACATATATACACTTTCTGATACCATTGTTTATATTTATAAACAAAAATTATTATGTACAATAGAAGGAAACATATAGTACTTAAAATATAATATTTAAAAAAATATTTGGATAATTTTTGTTAAAATTAATAAAACTACTATAATCCGCATGAAACAAATTGCGATAAAAGTGTGTTGCCTGTCGTAGAAGAGCCATAATGTATGTCTGTCATACACAGCAAGGCAGGGCCTTCAGACACAGAATGGGTTAAACAGGCACACCTTATTGCAATTATAAAACAGCTATTATTAGTTCCATTCTGGGACCCTGCATAAAATTACAAGCTGACATAGCGTACCAATGAAAATGTATTATTTAAAACTAAAATAATATTTAACACATGCTGCCTTTTTAAATATCCAGCAAGAAAATGAATACCAGTGTTTTCACCCATTTGCCACCAAAAAGAAAATTACCCAGGGTAAAAAAAAAAGGGTTTGTTCGTCGGTTTTATTTTTTCTTTAGAAATTTAATTACA